>NC_089261.1:310000-452500 GCF_963930625.1 Muntiacus reevesi | reverse complement strand
AAATCCGTAAAGGTGAACAGTAACAACTCTTAGGACTGCATGTCTCACAGAGGGAAACTGTCAGACAGCAAGTGGCGTCCGACCCTGAAGAGTGTCTGTGTGGGGGTGTGTGTGTGTGTGACTGGTGTCTGCTCCCACACTGTGAGAAACAGGGGCTCCTGCTCACAGCCTCAAGGCCCTGGCACACATGGGGCTGAGACACTCACCTTCTCGTTGTAGTTGATGGCAATCACATCCCCAGTGGTCAGACAGGCGAAGTTTCTCAATGCGTTTTCTAATCTGTAGACACACACGGTCAAGGTCAACAGAGCAAGATGGAGTCCTCACATCTGAAACAAGTGCCCACAAGGGGTTCACAGCATCAGGTCACCCTGTGTACTGAACAGTCATGTGTCTAGTTGGAGCGATGATTCAGTAACATTAAAGAAGCACCTCTAACATGTGGTAACGGGGTGACCCTCACTCTCCACTGAGGGAAAGAACCAGCCATGGAGCAGTGAGACCCCCAAACCCTGAGCAAGGCAGGTCTCTGAAGTGGGAGGCAGTTAGGCTTCTGGGGCCAGGGGTCAGCTGAAGACAGGAAGAAGGGGGCACAACCACCCTTCTAGGGAGACGCATTAGCCAAGCTTGCTGAAGTGTGTACTCCACTGCATGTAAATTACATTTCAACGAGAAGATTTAAAAAATCCTATGGGAAAAAAGATTGAATGAACACAGGTAAAGTTCCCTTGAGAGTGAAAATGTTTTCATTTATACTTCTGGTGTTTCTACCTTTTGTGCGGTAACTTGTATTTTGCCGTTTGTTTTAGACTAAAAACATTTAATAGCAACAATTTTTAAAGAAAAATTGGCCTATAAGTCCTTTCTTTAAAAAATACCAAAAAAAAAAAAAAAATTACTAAATACTTCTTGAAACTGAGTCACCTCGAGTGCCCAGACAAGAGAATAATGCCCAAACACACAGCATGCTCCATCCTTAGCAATCTACTGATCTGTATTAAAGACAAGGTCAAACGCAATGCACGGCTCCAGACGCGCCACTGGGCTTTATGCAGGGTCCCTGGAGGAAGGCACACCTGCCCTCGGGCGGGGCCCGCAGAGCCCCCAGCACGCTCATCCAGGCCCCCAAGCCATGCGGACGCACCGGCCCAACGCCAGCGCTCCCACGTCAGTGTTGATCACGACTGCTGTGCGGCCCCGCAGCAGGCACACCCCACAGAGACCGGCTGTCACCCGCCGCCTGCACAGCTCTGCCCGCAAAGACCCTGTCCGTCTTCAGAAGGATACACGGCCTTGGGGTTGGTGATGTCCAGGAAGTCGGGGCTCTGTGGCTGGAACTTGGAGTACGTGGCCACCTGCAGGTTGACGCTCTCCACCTGAACCAGGCCGCCCTCCTCCAGCAGCAGGTTCTGCATCATCTGGAGGGGAGCAGATGGGACAGAGTAGGGGTGCGGCCGGGGCGGGGGGACACAGCGGGAACACCTGGGGCAGCCAATTGCTGGAAGGTCGGCAGGCGAGGCCCCGGCTGCCAGCTCCAGGCCTCCCCAGGCCAAAGCCTTCCCACAGGGACCGCCGCCCACTTCACCAACCCCCAAGGCCCCAGGCCACCCTTTCTACACTGTCTGGGACACTGCATTTTCACATAAGACCTTGTAAATTCGAGGGCCCTTGGGCATCTTCAAAGTACCTACAACACTGAGAGCAGCTGGCAGTCACAGAAGACAATGCTGAAGGTCAAGGGACAGACGGGGCAGCCATGGGGCCCTCACACTAGGGGTGCTGCAGCCCAGCCCCCCTACCACCAGCACTCCTGGCTGCCATGGGCCTGCCCTGCAGTGCCAGTGTGGCTCTGCCGGCCTGGGGATGCACTGGGCCAGCCTGAGCGCAAAGAGGCTTCGTCCCCACGGCAACAGGGCTGAGTGCTCTGGAGACTCAGGTACAGGCACACACACACACAGACACACAGTAGGGAGAAGAAAAGAGATAAAAATCTAAAACTCTGTATTCAGATCATTTGAAAAATACTCCTGCTCCATCACTTAAAAAAACCTGACCCAGGAAATGGTAGTTTAACAGCACGGCTGTGGTTTCCACGCGGGGCCCTGGTGCACAGCATCCACGGCCGTACGTGACAGCCGCCCTGGAGCAGGGCTGCACAGGCCGGCTGCTCACCCAGTGCGGGAGGTAGCAGATGCCTTCGTCAGCCACGAACTCAAGCACCCCGCAGTGTGTCACTCGGTCCGAATTCTTGTTGGTCAGTTTGAACAGCATGGGGTAGGTGATGTTAAGTCGGCCTGAAAAGAGCAAGGGATGAGGCTCAGCTTCTTCCAGGAAGAGAAACCCTGTCCCTAGACCCTCCCTGGGGAAGCCCCCACCCCCGGCAGGTGCTAGGACCCTCGTGGGGCTGAGCCCCGCGTGTCTGCCCACTCAGCAGACCCTGCACTCCAGCTAGACCTCAGGACATTTGCTGAGATAGGAACGCAGCACCACTTACACTCGTGCTTGTCTGAAATCCCAGCTCTAGAAAGTGACACGTTTGCACACTTATGCACAGTTTGCGTATCAACCAGGTGCTGGGAAAATTCAGAGGGTCCAAAAGCACATCTCCAAGAGTGCCCAGATGCTCGTGTCAGGGAGGCTGCTGGGGGGTGTGAGGCTGGGCGCCCAGGGACTGGGAAGCAGAAGGGCTGGCAGCAGGAACAAGGTACCTCAGGCACTGGGCCCTTGTCACCAGCATGTCCCAGGCTGCAGAGCTGTGCAGCGGGCTGAGGTGGGTCAGAGTGAACGGACTCATCAGGAATCCAACCTCGGGTCTGAGATTCTCGCCATTGGAAAAGACCGTGTTTCTCAGTCCAATAATTTTCAAACTACATATTGTGATTTTGAGGAGCACCTCGGGGCACCCGAGCCTGTTGCACCCCCTCACCTCCTCTACCCAGGGATTTCACCTGGACAGTTCCTCTATGACTGACGAGGTCTGTCTAGCCTCTGTCCCATCGACCCGAGCCTCCTCTCTTGTCTGTTTGCCAACACGCCTGGTCTCAGTCCCGGGTCAGCTCTACGCACGAGCCAGGCTCCGGGCCGGCCCCTCCTCTGTGATAACTGGGTCTAAGGGCCATGCCCCGGGTCTACTCACCCCCCAACCCGGCTGAGCTGAGCAGAACTCCAGGCCCCCCTCCGCGGGTACAACGGCTGCAGCCAGCGCTGCCTGAGGGCCAGCCCCTGCCCCTGCCTGGTGCCACGGGGCCCTGGCTGTTTCCACGGACAGGTCCCGCCCAGAAAGCACTGCTGCCCCCGGGCAGCCCCCAGACGACTCCGTGTGTCCCGTTCACAGGTGCGGACACCAACCCAGAGGGCCGCTAGGCTGGAGTCGGGTCAGGCCAGGTGCCAAGTCCAAGCCGCTGACCCGCCCAGTGCGCACCCGGCAGAGTGAGGACACCGCCCCAAGGGGCTCAGTGTCTGTGGCCGGGGTCTCCCCAGGTCCAGAGTGGGGCTGGGCTGTAAGGTCTCTGAGTGGTGCTCGTTGGAGGAGGGGTCGAGGGAGGGAGAACAGTGTGGCCTTTCTTGTCCCTGCTAAGAGGCAGGCGGGGGTGGGGAGCAGCTCCTGGGGTGGAGGGCTCAGAACTGTGGCTGGAACTGAGACAAGAGGCGCGGGGAGACGAGAGGCCTGCTCGCAGCTTCCTCGCGGGGCCACCACCGTCCTCGAGGGGAAAATCCTGTGCCTCCAGCCAAGGGCATCAGCTACCCCAGCAACATGAACGGCCCTGGCGCTCACACCCCCCCCCTTTAGTTTCGATGGGACCTGGTTGGGGGGGGGGGGCTGTCAGAGGAGCACCCATAGGCACCAGCCTCCCAGTCCAGCGAGCACCCTCCAGGGACGATTCCCAACCAGCCTTGCCGAAGGGTGCCTCTACCCAGGTACTAAGGGGCTTGCGTGTGGTCCCAGTGCCCACATTCACATCACCTCTGTTCTCAAGTCAGGTAGGAAGTACTTACTGAGTTGGTCGAGGGCTGAGGGCGGCATAATTACTGTGGAAAGAATGTTTAACACATGTTAAGAGAAGGAAAACTAACAGAACAGAACAAAACCCAGAGTACGCTTTCTGTTATGTCTACACGAAGTACTCAAGGAGACTAGTGGGGCAGGCAGAATTTCATATTGCTCTGTCACAACAAAGCAGGCCGGCTGGAAGTTATCTGACAGAACCACAAGGCCCTCAGCCGCAAATGTGATCACAACAGGACCCTCACCCCACCTCTTAGCCGTCCGGGGCAGTGACACCATGACAGTGACCAGTTCCTGTTCACATGCAGATGAGGGCTGCTGAGGACTAGGGCCCTGCAGGCTGGGGCAGGAAGGGTTACGATTCAAAATAAAACAGCACATACTCTTCCCTCCTTTCTCCACATCTGACCTGTCATTAGGCCCCGCAAGCATGGACACGGAGAAGCAGCGGTACTGCGTGGAGAAGCGGTTCTGGAAGACCCGGGGAATCGGGTGGTCAAACATGTTGAAGGAGAACTAGAGGGAGGAAGGAGACGCTGCAGTTAGAACAGAACACAAGCCTGGCCCTCCCGTCTGCAGCCAGAGGTGGTCAGAGCAAGACTGCCCAGTCGCCACCGCCCAGGGGTCTGGTGCACCGCCCAGCAGCTTCCACCAGCTGCTGTGCCCTGGCCTTCCGCCCAGCTCTTCCCCGCTGTTCTCAAAGGGTGCCCCCAGCAAGCCTGTCCTTCACTTCTTCAGCCCCCGAGTCCCCCACCAGCAGGTCCCAGGATCTTGTGATGGCCATGTCCCTGCCCCCAACCAGTTTCCTCTCATCCTGTGTTTAGGAGTGCCACCATCTGCTGGGCTCTGGTCTCCAAACACCAGGGAAACACCACTAACCAAACCGCTCCAACCTCTGCCCTGGAAGAGCTGATGTTCACGACAAGGGAGACAAGCGCAGGAAACCGTCTGGGCAGCAGTGCTCTCAGCACAAGAGAGGGAGAGGAACCGAGAGCTCCGGGAACGCTGTTTTAAGAGGACGACAGGAAAGCTCTCTCTGCAGAGACCAGAAGCCAGGCTTCTGCCCCCTTCCCCTGGCTTCCAGAACCACCCTAACCCTTCTCTGGACCTCCTCTGCTCCACCCAGGCCCAGGGCTCACACCCCTATCACGGGGCGCTCCATCACACCACACTGCTCCCTCCCATACACAAGTGGAGCCTAGACGCAGTGCCACCACAAACATAAGATCCCAGCTCTCAAAGTGCAGGTTACAGGGAGGTTCAGAACACATGCTGCCCAGCAACCCAGGGTGTTCTCAGAGTACTGCGACTACTGTGAGGTGCCGGAGAGGAAGAATATGAAACTGCACAACAGGATATCTACTGAAAGGAACTGGAACTAGGGTCTGAAAACACAGATGTACTTTCATATTCACAGCAGCGCTCTTCACAATAGCCAAGGGCTGGAAGCTATCCCAGTACCCACCAACACACCAATAAATAAAGAAGACGTGATCCATTCTCACAATGGAACATTGTTTAGCCCCCAAAAGGGAGGAAATTCCAACACGTGTGACAATGATAATGAACTCTGAGGACATTGTGCTCAAATAAGCCAGACGGGGAAGGACAAACACTGTAGGATTCCCTTTGTAGGAGATACTTAAGGCAATCGAGTTCAGACACAAGAAGAAAGGTGGCTGCCAGGGGCTGGCAGGAGAGGCAAGTGTTTCACAGGGACAGACTTTCAACTTTTCAAGACCAAAAGTTCTGGGCATCCACTACACAACATGAATATACTTTACACCAACAAGTTGTACACTTAAAGATGGCGAAAGTGCTAAATTTATGACATATGGTTGTTTACAAGTTAAATAAAAACCTTAACAAGACTGCATGTCTTGGCATGTCTTCTAAGCACACACTGTTAAAAAGCAAAGTCCGGTACTGATAACATAGTTTACTAGCAATTCCAGAACGAGCAAGCTGGGCTGGCTGTCTTCCACAGACAGCAAACGCAACTCCTGCTTAAAACTGACAGTTCTCCACTCCCTGCAGAGCCGCAAGGGAGTTTTCTAAACCGTGTCTCTCCTTCTTCTAGGCAAGACTCTCCACTGGACAAAATCTGAGCCAGAAGCCTAGCAAACACACAGCGTTTGGGATGAACGGAGGGAGTGGACGGGGGGCCTCCTCACCACCCTCTCCATCGAAGCCCTGCGTTCTCTTCCCAGCACGAAACAGGGAATGGACACCAAGCCCTGAGCATGGACACCAACCTGCCCCCGCCCCGCTGCCCTCCACGACAGGCACACTGCGCAGCGCCCGGCAGTGTTTCGGGGTTGGGAGGAGGGATCCCAACACTGACACACTCGGAGGCGGTAAAACGGCCGGCACGGTGCTGACACAGCTCAGCAGGGAGACCAGCTTCCAGTACTAAAGGCCTAGCGTCTGTGGCCGACACAGCGCGCCTCCCTAAACCCTGCGTTCCCGAGCCGACGCTACGACCACGACGCCCGCTCCGGGCGCAATGCTCGGAGCCGCGCGGTCCCGGGCGCTGGGGCGGCAGGCCTGAGCGCTCTCCTCTCACGCCGACAGCCCCCAAATCGATCCAGCGCTTGTCCGCTGGAAGCCGACACGGGTCTACACCCGCGAGACTGCGCTCAGTCCCAGACGCCGGCGGACTCACGCCAGGTGACTCGGCACCTCTGCGGCCTCCACGTCCGCCCGCCCCGGCCGGCCCTGTCCGCCCGGCCACTCACCATAGTGGACGCCTCCGCCTCGCCTCGCAAGAGCTCTCTGACGGAAAACGTTGCCGGTGGGAGCCGCCGACGCCCCCTCACAGCGGCCACCACAGCCGCCTCAGCCGCTTTGCCCCGGAAGCCTGGGACTCACCGGAACTGACGAAAAAGCACTTCCGGGAGAGGCGCGAGCTTCGGAACGCTGCGAAAGCAAGAGCGGCTGAAGCGCGAGGATCAAAAACCCCCTTCGGCGCGAGCGTTCAGATACACCTATCTAACGTATTCACCCTAGAGCACTTTCCGCGGTTATTTCAAATTAGTTTGACAGTGTCCCTTCTTGACTAATTGGGGGGGGAAGCCCCCACGCCTCTTACTGCCTACACTACCCAGCATGCAGGCGGAACTCCCAGCCTCTGCTGAGGCCGCCGAAGACGCGGGCGGAAGTAGGCCACACTTCCGCTCTGAAACTAGGCCGAGCCCCTTGACATCCTAAACTGACGCCCTCTTCTGACGTGCTGTTGTTCCGTCAGTCAGTTGCGACCCTCATGGGCTGCAGCCCGCCAGGCTCCTCGGTCCATGGGATTCTCCAGGCAAGGATACTGGAATGGGCTGCCATTTCCCTCTATAGGCGAGCTTCCCGACCTAGGGCTCGAACCTGCATCTCCTGCTTGGCAGCCGGGTTCTTTATCACTGAGGCACCTGAGAATTCCTGAAGTGAAGGGTAGTGAAAGTGAAGTCGCTCAGTCGTGTCCGACTCTTTGCCACCCCTAGGATTGTAGCCCGCCAGACTCCTACGTCCATGGAACTTCCCAGGCAAGAGTACTCGAGTGGGTTGCCATTTCCTTCTCCAGAGAATTCCTGAAGTGTACATGAATTTAATTTGTGGCGATGTTTCTTTAACCTGGAGATCCCAGTTGGGGGGAGGGGAGGGGAGTGGGCATTTTTCTTTTTTCCCCCAAAGTAAAGTGTACGGAGCGTAGGGTGTCTGGAGAAACGGAGTCGCAAAGGACTTGCGCGACCCGCAGAGCGAGCAGCCTGTGGAGGACGCTCCTCTAGGGGTGGGCCGGAGTAGTCCTGCAGTGAATGGCGGTGCTTAAGTGTCGCTCCCAGCGCGGGCCAATCAGAAAAGTGGAGAGGCGGGGACCCGAGTCGCGATTGGCTGGCCCCGGGGTAATCGGGAGAGCCCGGACTTGGCGGGAGTCTTGACCGCCGCCCGGCTCGCAGAGTCCCATCCCGGGGTGTCCAGGCGCCGCGGTCATGTTCGTGTCCGACTTCCGCAAGGAGTTCTACGAGGTGGTCCAGAGCCAGGTGAGCCCTTCCTGGGCTCCGAGACTGGGGAAGGGACGAGGGCGCGCAACCGTGGGGGCAGGAGGGGCCGGGGTTCGCGGGGCCGCTCTCAGCCAACTCTCCCCCCGACAGAGGGTCCTTCTCTTCGTGGCCTCGGACGTGGACGCTCTGTGCGCTTGCAAGATCCTTCAGGTGAGGCCCGCTGGCCGGGCCGGCGGGGGACCGGGGGCAGGCGCGAGGGGAGGAGCGGGGCGGGAGCTCGGCCTGGGGCGGGAACTCCCGCCAGGCTGCGCCCTGGGAGGGACTGCATTAGGTGGGTTAGAGGAGAAGCCGGCAAAAGGCCACAAGGTGGGCATAGGACGGCTGCGTTGGAGAGATCGGTAGACCTGTGGCTCCTTCTCGCGGTTGGGGTTCGAGGCAGAGGAATCTGACAGTCGAGGGCACTGGGGTGTCATCAGGGGTTCTGGAGATACTGACTCCTTAACCTAACAGGAAAGAACGTTGTTGTTCCGTCGCTCAGTCGTGTCCGACTCTTTGTGACCCCATGGACTGCAGCACACCAGACTTCCCTGTCCTTTACCATCTTCCAGAGTTTACTCAAAGTCATGTCCAGTGAGTCAGTGATGCCATCCAACCATCTGATCCTGTTATCCCCTTCTCCTGCCTTAGATCTTGCCCAGCATCAGGATCTTTCCCAGTGAGTCAGCTCTTCTCATCAGTTGGCCAAAGTATTGGCACTTCAGCATCAGTCCTTCCAGTAAATATTCAGGGTTGATTTCCTTTAGGATTGATTGGTTTGATCTTGCTGTCCAAGGGACTCTCAAGATCCTTCTCCAGCACCAGAGTTTGAAGGCATCAATTCTTTGGTGCTAAGGAAAGATCATTGTTGTTCGATTTTAAATATGGTTCAGGGCTTCCCTGATAACTCAGCAGTAAAGAATCCACCTGCAATGCTGGAGATGTGGGTTTAATTCCTGGGTCGGGAAAATTCCCTGGAGCAGGAAATGGTAACCCACTCCAGTATTCTTGCCTGGAGAACCTCATGGAGCCTAGCAGGCTACAGTCCATGGGGTTTCAAAGAGTCAGGACTAAATGAGCATGCAGCCACACAAGCAAGGTTTACATGAGCTTGGGTCAGGAACTATTCACCAAAAACCTAGAAATACCAAGTTTTTCAGCAGTGTTTTCCTTTGGTGATGTTCAGCAAAGCTAAAGTATGGTTCAGTGAACATTCATGTTCCCATTACTTCCTTACTGATGTTAACATTTCACTAACCTTACATTAGCATCTGTTGTCTCTCAGTTCATCTTTTTTTTTTCTTTTAATGTGCATTTCAAGATGGATTGCAGACCTAAATATAATAGATTTTGAATATACTCTCTGTCCAGGCCCTGTTCCAGTGTGACCACGTGCAGTATACGCTGGTTCCAGTTTCTGGGTGGCAAGAACTTGAAACTGCATTTCTAGAGCATAAAGAACAGGTATGAGAGATGCATTTGAGAGTATTGGGCTTTATCTCTCATCTGCAACTTCTTAACACTGAGCATTCTTTCTGTTTCTACAATGGGGCTTCCCAAGTGGTGCTGGTGGTAAAGAACTCGATATTTCTACAGTGGCTTGTGTGTATTTCTAACTGTCGACTTTCTTAGGGTACACAGAAGAGAAAAGGGAGCTCTATGTGTGGGTGACTTACCCTCCAATTGCAGAGACAAAATTGACAACAAAAACAAGATAGTGAATATGGACAATCTCTAGCTTTGAACCTGTGTTTAGACACATTTCACTTTCAGGTGCTTGGAATTTGGAAGGTTGTTTCTGATACAGCTTGGTTAAAATTACTTTACTTTGGACCATTATTTCACATTTATTTTTCCAAGAAGTATATCCCAGTTTCCAACTGGAAGTTCAGGAACATACTTTCTCCCTTTAGAATTTAGGCAATAGAGACCAGGTATTTTCTCAGCTCTGCATGGAGCTGTGATGAGAGACAGGATGTCTGAGACCCCACCGTCCCCCGGGGAGGGGCTGCTGTCTGGAAGAGGGTCCCAGAGTTTCTGGCCTCAACAAGGACTGTCTGGCAGAGACATGTCCTCACCTGGTGCTCCTGTCATCATGAGAGGGACCTATGCCAGATCAGTATTTACAAGGAAAGAGCTTTCTGTAGCGATAGGATGTAACAAAAAGCTTTACTTAATGTTTAGTGTTAGTTGCTCAGCGTGTCCAACTCTTTGCAACCTCATGGACTGTAGCCCGCCGGGCTCCTCATTCCATGGGATTTCTAGGCAAGAATACTAGAGTGGGTTGCCATTTCCCTCTCCAGGGGATCTTCCTGACTCAGGGATTGAACCTGGGTCTCCTGCATTGTCAGGCAGACTCTTTACATTCTGAGCCACCAGGGAAGCCCCACTTAATATTCAGGTACTTGTTAAATGCGAGCTACCTCAGACTTGCTGGCATCTGACCCGGTGCAGTGCTGCTAGCACAGAGAGGAGTCTGTCACAGAAGAGTGAGTGACAGGTCGGGAGAGACCCCACTTTGCATTTGAACTCTAGGTCCACATCTGATGTGGACACGCCTGAGGCCAGAAGAGATTTGGCCTTCGCCTACTCCTCGTTGGTAGGACAGTCATGGCACCTGCCTCACGGTGTCATCCTGAAAATGAACTTGTACGTGGGGTTGTTAAGGCCCTCTGCACAGGCCAGCTGTGGCCATGTCTGGAGCCCCTCGCTAGCAGGGCCTTGCCCTGCATCGGGCTGAACGAGCCCCTGCAGGACTCAGGCCTGGTGCTGAAAGCAGATGGCCTCCCCTGTGCACTAACTCACCGCATCCCTCTCCTTTGTCCAGTTCCGCTATTTTGTCCTCATAAACTGTGGCGCCAACGTGGATCTGTTGGATATCCTTCAACCCGATGAAGAGGCCGTGTTTTTCGTGTGTGACACTCACAGGCCAGTCAATGTCGTGAACGTGTACAACGACACCCAGGTAGGCCAGACACCTGGAGCTCTCCCATCTGTCTGTTTTTATGCCACAGCGTCAGGCCTGGTGTTCTTGGCAAGGCATGTGTCCACCTTGCCTATAGGAGCTGGAGCAGCCTGAGAACAGGGCCTGGTCTTGTCCATGTTTGATGAGAAACATGTCACCTCCCCTCAGAGGTCCTCAGAAGGCATGTGTGGAATTCGCTTGACCCAGGAGGCACAGGGTCTGGAACCTGCTCCAAGTCTGCACTCTGAGCTCAGGCCAGCCAGCTTTATTGACTCTCAGGGGACCTCAGAGGCACCTGCTCTCTAAATGGGGCAGGACGCTCCCTGGCTACCTGGGTGGTGTGAGGTCCAGGACGGTCATGTGGGGCCACGTGCCATCTCACATGAGCTCTCTGAGCCGCCTGTGGGCTTGCACCCCCAGTAGCCTCATCCCTGAAACCCTCTCACCAAGGACCTCTTTTAGGGACAGGAGTTTTGCTCACTGTGAGGTCACGGGTCTCTGTGCCCTTGGTCGGAGGCTGAGGTGCAAGGTGTTCATTTTGTTGGCTAAGTGTGGGCCTAAGAGGGAGCGTTTTATCCAGACCTAAGTGACTTCGTAGTCGTTCCATCTGCAGGCTCCGTACTTCTGTGCACTGAGTGGGGTGCAAGTTCGGGAGATAAGATTCTGGGAGAGAAAACGTGTGATGGATAGTTTTCCCTCAAGGAGAGGGGAGGTTGATGGCTTTCTGTCTTAATTGTAGATCAAACTGCTCATTAAGCAAGATGATGACCTTGAAGTTCCAGCTTATGAAGACATCTTCCGGGATGAAGAGGAGGATGAAGAACATTCGGGAAGTGAAAGCGATGAGGGCTCAGAGCCCTCTGAGAAGCGCACACGGCTGGAGGAGGTGGGTTTGGGCCCTTCACCACAGTCTTGAGGAGCTGGTCACTCCCGAAGGTCAAGGCTCAGCCCAGAGCCTGGGGGCCCAGGCAGAGCTGGGAGACAGCAGGTGTGGGTGCTGACTCTGTTTGGATCCCCTGCCCATTTTTTGATTAGGTTGGTTTATTTGTTTTTTTTTATTGAGCTGTTTGAGCCCTTCTGACCAGCCTAGGAGTCCCACGGGCATGAGGGCAGGGTACAGGACACCACTCGGCACTGTGGGGAAGGTCAGAGAAGTCTTTGCTGGACTACTGACAAGACCTGGGGGTGTTGCTATTCAGCTTCCCTAAGGTACACCTTCTACATAATAACCTTCCCAGGTGTACAGTTCCGTGAGATGTGACAGATGTATGAAGTCACGTAATAGGGAGCCGTTCCATCACCCTCCAGAAGGTCCCTCGTCAGGACCGTCACTTGCCTTTTGAAACTGGTTCTGACATCACTGCAGATCCACACGCAGGTGTCAGAAACAAGTTGAAAGCACATATGTGCTTTGCCCATGTCCCCGACAGGGACCTACCACAGCCACTGAAATAGGGCATGCGACACTGACGTTGCCACAGAGGCCCCTGCGGTGCCCCGCCCGCCTGCTGGCCTCCCGTTGGGTCAGAACCCTCCTGGTCTAGGGGCTGAGTTCCTGGCTCTCTCTCAGCCCTCTGTTCTCTTTGTCGTGGTCAGGAGATCGCAGAGCGAACCCTGAAGAGAAGGCAGCGGAGAGAGTGGGAGGCCCGGAGGTGAGGATGCGTCCAGTGGTGGGAAGGCAGGTCAGCGATGCCCATCTCTTCTCCATGTTAGGGTCATGGGCTTGCTTGAGCACCTCTGGGCCAGCGCCTGCAGGATGGTGTGTGTGGGCCCTGCGTTGGGAGCAGCTCCGGGCCCCTCCATCTTGCCTCTGGTCTGGCAAGGGCCAGGCAGGGCCCCAGGTCTCCCAAACGCGCGGTCCATTAGGGGTGATGCCTTGGTCCTTTGCTGTCATAGTTTCTAAGTATGGATACTTCTGTTTACAAACTCTCACAAATTGGATAGATGGCAATTGTGTGAAACATCTTGTAGGGGAAAAAAGTGTGAAAAGAAAACTAAGTTACCCACACTTCCTCTTCACCCTACAAATCATGTTTCTTGGGTGCCATCGGATTTTAGCATCTTCCCCAGTGTTTTCTTCCTGTTCTGCTTCCCGGTGGAGACCCAGCATCTTGTGTCCTTACAGGAGAGACATCCTCTTTGACTACGAGCAGTACGAGTATCACGGGACGTCGGTGGGTACAGGCGGGCGTGGTCGTGGTCCTGTCCGCACTCTGAGGGCCATTGTCCTAACACAGGAGGAGGATGGCACGCGGGTTTGGGGGTCGCTCCCAGCCCCGCAGCCCCCTCTGTGTGCCTGGGGAAGGGTGAGCCTCTGGGCCTCTCTTGGGTGAAAGGTCCCTCAGGCCAGGAGTGCCCAAGGGAACAGCAGCTGTTAACTTCTGTTGATCGTGAGAAACACTGAACGGGCCTGATAGTCTGTGCAGGGGGCTGGAACTCGACTCGCATGGGCCCGTCAGCGTCCGTGTGTCCTGGGGCGAATTTCGTGCAGAAGACACATCGTGTCAGCTTGTGGTCGCTGAGCACAGCTCGGGACCTTGAGGCTCCCCAGAAAATAGGTCTCCAGTGAAGCATGCTGTGTCTAGTCTTAGGGTCTGGTCCTGGGTCCCTGACCCTGACCCGTGCTTCCAGAGCCCTTGTGTGGTCGGGGCCCTGCTGGCCTCTGCAGGATGGTCCTTCTGTTCCAGCAAGCGGAGGGTGCTGAGGCGCAGGCAGGTGGGCGGTCTGGGTGGGGACGGACGCCTGGCCCCTCAGATGCCGGACGCTCCCTTGAAGGCCAGCCTCCTCTGAGCTGCTGAAGGAGGCCTGGAGTCTCGGGGCAGATGGGGTTTAGGGCTTCCGATTGGACCCTTCTCCCCAACCCCGATTCCACGCGGGACCCTGGGGCCCAGGCAGTGCTGGCGGGGCCCTGCCCTGAGCAGGACGGCCAGCCTCAGGCCCGTCTCTCTCGTAGGCGGCCATGGTGATGTTCGACCTGGCGTGGCTGATGTCCAAGGACCTGAGCGACATGCTGTGGTGCGTGGGCCCCTCTGAGCAGCTGGGCCCCCGCCAGTGCCAGCTGCGGCCCCATCCTGCGCTTGCGCGGGTGCCTGGTTCCCTTCCTGCCTGCGGCTCTTGCCTCCCACAGACTTGTGGGAGGGGGACGGGGCGCATCACAGGCACAGAGGGTCCCGGGGCGGGGCCTGGGCCGTCAGCCCTTCCCAGCTGACCACTGCCTTGCTGCCCAGCAAACTTGAGTGTGAGGTTTGAGCAAGGCCACTTGCCACCTGGCACCTTTGCAGCTCTGGCAGGTGGTGAGCTCTGGGACAGGGGTGCCCATGGGCTGCCTCCGGGTCTGCTGGGGGCCTGATGCAGTGGAGCGTCTGGGTCAGACCCCACTGGCCAGAGGTGCCCGCGAGTGCCCGTTCACGGCAGCGTCCTCTCCCTCCAGGTGGGCCATCGTTGGACTCACGGACCAGTGGGTGCAAGACAAAATCACCCAGTAAGGGCTCGCCCTCGGGCTGCCCGAGGTTGGCCGCAGTGGGTTTGCCACAGGGGCTGGGGGCCCGTGTCCCTGCAGGGCCCTTTGAGGCGGGGCTGCCGTGGGCCTGGGTCCAGTCGTGTGTGGCCTTGTGTGGACACCCGGCAGCAGGGGCGGGGGGGGACTTTTTTCTCTGTGGCGGCGGCGAGCCCGGGCGTGCTGTCCTGCAGGGTGAAGTACGTGACCGACGTGGGCGTGCTGCAGCGGCATGTGTCCCGGCACAGCCACCGGCACGAGGACGAGGAGCACGCGCTCTCCGTGGACTGCGCGCGCATCTCCTTCGAGTACGAGTATCCTCGCCGCCCACATCCCCAGGACCAGAGACTTGGGAGGGCCCCGTGGGCGCAGGCTCTGCCGTGTTCAGGAGCGTCCCGTGTCTTAGGCCGGCCAGAGCTGGAGACTCCCGCTGAGGTGTGGCCACAGGGTCCCCTTGATCTCGCTGTGTGTCCACACCTCCCAGACTCTCTGTCTGGGTCGAGTCACGCTGAGATCAGGGAGCCCCAGGGCCCCGGGGTAGCTGGTGGTGCAGGTGGCGGTCCTGGGGTGGGGGCAGGTCACCGTGCAGCCGAAGCTCCTTGACACGGGCCCAGCCTCCGCCTGGCACTCTACCAGCATTGGTCCCTCCACGACAGCCTGTGCAATACGTGCTACACGGCGGCCAGGTTCAAGCTCTGGTCCCTGCACGGGCAGAAGCGGCTGCAGGAGTTCCTCGCGGATGTGGGGTGAGTGTGCCTGAGTCCCTGCCCTGTGGCCCCCCCCACCCACTCCTCTGCGGAGCCCTGCATCTGGTCATTCTAGACTGACCAGGCTGGAGTGGCATCCAGGGGTCGCGCCTCCTGTGACCAAGTGCCCCCTCCCCAGTCTCCCCCTCAAACAGGTGAAGCAGAAATTTCAGTCCATGGACGTCTCCTTGAAGGAGAATTTGCGGGAAATGATTGAAGAGTCTGCAAATAAGTTTGGGTAAACTCACATTTCTATGGATTAAACTTTGTCAGGGGTTTCAGCTTTAGTCACATTCTAAAAACAATGCAGAAAATGAGAATACGCAAATGATTGGGACCTTCTCTTTGGGTTAAAAATAGGACCTCTTGAAGTGCCTGATAAGTCTAGAATTGGGGCTGAGATGCAGACGTTTGCAGTCAACCCGGCCTGTCTCTGGACCCTGGGATCCCACTGGGGCTGGGTTCAGGCAAGGTGTGCCCAGCGGGTTTGCTGGCCCCGCTGGAGGGCACGTGCCTGGCTGCTCCTGGTGCCCTGGGATGCCCCTGCCCTCTGCACACACACAGCCAGCTCCTGCCGTGCCCCACGAGCTGACGGCCTGGTGCTGGGCACTCGGCATCCCTGCTGTGGGGCTGGTGTGCCGGCCTCCCGTCCATCCATTCTCTGACCGGATGGGCCATGCCGTGAGAATCCTTGGGGGCTGGGGGGGGCCGTCGTGCGGGGGTGCCGGCCCGTGAGTTGGCCCAGTGCAGGCTGCCCTGGGCACACACAGATGGCCGCCACATCGCTTGCCCCGCTGCAGCATGAAGGACATGCGTGTCCAGACTTTCAGCGTCCACTTTGGCTTCAAGCACAAGTTCCTGGCCAGCGATGTGGTCTTCGCCACAATGTCGCTTATGGAGAGCCCCGAGGACGGCTCCGGGACGGACAGCTTCACGCAGGCCCTGGACAGCCTCTCCAGGTAGTAGATGTGGCCGTGGCCCAGCTTCAGGGGGAGTGCTTTCCTTCCTTTTGATTCTTAAATTCCTCTTCTCTCTCACCTCCCGCACCTCTTCGGGCATTTCTGCATGTATGTTCACTCCTCTCTCTTTTCATCTGATCTTCTTTTCTGAACCATTTTCTTCTGTTTCTGATGTTTCCCCGTCCCACTTCCTGATATGCACTGTCTTTTACTGTCTTCCGGCTTGTTTTGAAATAGGACATTACAGTTCTGGGCCTCTGAGGACATGTCTTTCTAGTTAACCTTCCTTCTGGAGAGTGAGGCCATCCTCCTTGTCCTTTGTCCTGTTTGACCGGATTGGACCATTTTTCATGTGTTGCGAGTTTAGTCTTCCTGACTGTTTCGGGAAGCCTGCCCTGGCCCCTGGTCTTTGCCACGACTCCCGCGTGGCACCCGGGGCCTCTGTCGGCCGCTGCCTGAATTTTCTTTCTTAGGCCTCTGCTCGCCTGCTGCCCCCACTCTGATGCTGACAGTGTGTCTGCTGGCCAGCTGGGGGCCTCCTCCCCCTGCTTTCAGCTCACGGGCAGCAGTGTCGCTCCCTTGTGTTCTCAGTGTGAGTCTCAGAACCAAAGGTCACTGGTTCTATAATGTCGTTGCTCCATCTTTACCTAGAAGCATGGGAAAATCCGAAAACTATACTGTCGACCATTTCCACCCATCTCAGAGCTGACGGGCCAGTCTCGGTCATTGTCCACTGACTTCCTGCCACAACAAAGAGCCTTCAGCCCCTTCTGTGTGCCTTCCCGCCTGTCCGCACAGCCTCCCTCTATTTTTAGCTCCTTCTCAGCTTTAACGTTCTCACATCTTGTTCTCTCCCCGGTTGATGAGGAAAGGTTGTTGGCATCCCTCATTTTCCTCTCCCCCGCACCTCCCTAGATGTGAAAATGCTTCCATGTGTTCACGGTTGATAACGCTGAATCATGGGGTAGAGGACCGAATGGGAGCCATCTCACCTTTGGCTGTAGGTTGATTCTAAGGGATGAAACTCAGTGAACAGTGGTTCGTGGTTGGGCTGATAAAATATCCCAGAGTCACTAACGTGCGGGGGTGTATGTGTGGTAGTCACTCAGCCGTATCCAATTCTTCGTGGCCCCGTGGACTGTATCCGGCCAGGCTCCTCTGTCCGTGGGATTCTTCAGGCAAGAAGACTGGAGTGGGTTGCCATTGCCTGCTCCTGGGGACCTTCCTGATGCAGGGATCGAACCCGCGTCTCCTGCTTTGCGGGAGGATTCTTCTTCGTTCGAGCCAGCTGGGCAGTGACCACACTCCTTCTGCCACGCAGCCCTTTGTTTTCCCTGGCGTCTCCTTGACCGCATCGCCGAGCACCTTCTGTCCAGCAGAGCCTGGGGCTGTGACCTCGGCTCCAAGCCACTAGGCCTGCCACCGCCACCGGCCACCCAGACGGTGCCCCCGGGGCGGACCCGGCACGTGTCCAGGGCCCCTCGGCTGTCTGCGTGCCCTCATTTTGCAAGAGTATGATTCTCAGGCAGCTCTTAAAAAACGGGCATGTGTGAGGGAAAGGTTCTGCACCCTCGCGTGTCTGACAGCACCCTTCACCCTCATCTGGGTGCTGGTCTGGCTCGTGCAGAATTCAGGGTGGCTCCCCGCCGCCCGTGTTGCGGATGAGAGGTCCAAGCCGTTTTGGTTCTTGTTTCTCTGTAAGTGCACCCCAGACCCCGCCAGGGGCCTTCAGGACCTTTTTCAGTTCTCAGTGTGCAGAAGGTCAAGTGGCATGTGAGGTCGATACCATTTCCTGCACTAGTCTGAGCTTTGGGTGAGTCCGAGGGAACGCCTCTGTCCTTTGTGGTTTCTGTGCCCCCGCCCCACACACACCCGTTTCTCCATCTCCCTGGGCTCCTGGGATGAGGCTCAGTCTCTCAGTCTCTGGTTTTGCCCTCGGTCTCCCACATGTTGGTCTCATCTGTGTGAGGAGCTCTTCTGGACTTTATCCTGTAGCCTTCGAGGGAACTTTTTATGTGCTGCAATCATTCTTGCCACAAACACTTTTGTTTCTGATTGTTTCTTTTTCATAGCATCCTATTCTTGGTTTATGAATATATTGCTCAAATCTCTCTGAAGACACCAACTAGACTTCATTTTAAGCATTCTTCTGGTTCCAGATTATCTCCAGTTTCCTCTAGGGCCATTTTCTCAGGCCACAGGTCTTTCTCAAATGTCTGATGCTTCTCAGTCACCAGTTCCAGGGTGCAGGGCAGTGCTGTGGATGCCCAGTGAGCCCTGGGTCTCTGGGGATGACCTGCGGGTGGGAGGCACTGCCTCATCCTGGTAGGTGGGGAGTCAGTGCGGCATTGCAGGGTCCTCACCTGCTGGGTATGGAGGTTCGCTTGAAGGCCTCACTGCTCCCCGGAGGAGAACCCCCTTGGAGTGGGAGATGGGTAGAAATCCATCTGCCAGACAGCGGGGTCCCTGGTGCCCCCCCTGCCTCCCCAGTCAGAACCCTGCAGGCACCTCTGCTGGCTTCCAGTCGCCTGTCCTCTGACACCAGCCCCTCCCCGACACGTCCATCCCTGCGGATAAACACTCTGTCGCTTCCTCTCTCGTGGGAGCGAGCTGGGCCAGAGGAAGGGAGCGCGCCCGCACAGCCCCCCGTGGGAGCTGAGCGCCCCCGTGAGCCTGTGGTCCCGCTGCGCGTCTTCCGTTGCAGGGGTAACCTGGACAAGCTCTACCGCGGCCTGGAGCTCGCCAAGCAGCAGCTGCGCGCCACGCAGCAGACCATCGCCAGCTGCCTCTGCACCAACCTTGTCGTCTCCCAGGGGCCCTTCCTCTACTGCTCCCTCACGGAGGTTAGCTCCCCGACGCGCGCGCCCCCGCCAGGCCCCCCGGCTGCCCCTGACCGCCCACCCTGCGCCCACAGGGCACCCCGGACATGGTGCTGTTCTCCAAGCCCGCCTCCCTGAGCCTGCTCAGCAGACACCTGCTCAAGTCCTTCGTCTGCTCGGTGAGGGTGGGGGGCCTCCAGGGCTGGGGTCCTGTTCAGTAGAGGGGTGGGGGAGGCATGGGCCTGGGAGGGCCTCCTGGAGGAGGTGACAACCACGTCAGGACCTGTAGCAGGTGGGGGGAGCAGCTGGTGGCCCCGGAGGCTGGGGCAGTGGCCTGGGGACTCGGGCGTCTTGGGGCTCCAGGGCGCTGGGGGTGCTCGCCCAGGCACAGGCCGTGATCGAGGTATGCGTCCCTCCGGCAGACAAAGAACCGGCGCTGCAAGCTGCTGCCCTTGGTGATGGCCGCCCCCCTGAGCACGGAGCAGGGCACCGTGACCATGGTGGGCATCCCCCCAGAGACCGACAGCTCGGACAGAAAGAAGTGAGCCCCGGGGCTGGGTCTAGGGGGTCCAGCCTCACTGCCAGGCCGGGGATGGCCTTTTCCACCTCGAGGCGGGCGGGCCCTGTACCCCAGTGCCCTGCGCCCTCTCCGCTCCCCTCCCCCGGCCCATCCCACCCCTCCATGCATGTCTGGGACCCCACCCCACACAGCTGTGGGGGGCACTGGGGCACACTGGGGGACACTCGGGGGTGTGGGGGGCACACCCGCCTGAGGGCTGAGCAGGGCTGGACTTGGGGCGGGGGGGCAGCGGCCATCCAGAGTGGCCTGGGGCCCCAGGTGGTGGCCGGCGAGCGTGCCTCTGTGTCCCTAGCTTTTTCGGCCGGGCGTTTGAGAAGGCGGCGGAGGGCACCAACTCCAGGGCGCTGCACAACCACTTTGATCTCTCAGGTGAGCATCCCTGCATGGCGCCCGCGAGGCGTCCGGGGCCCCTGCCAGCAGCCCTCTGACCTCGGGCCTGCGCCACAGCCCAGCCTCACGGTCCAGCCTGGGGCCACTTCCCCTGGAGCCCCGAGGCTGCCCAGTGGAGGCTGCAGGGGCTGACCCTTGGGGCCGCCAGTACGCACAGCACCCACAGTCTTCGGGCGCCAGGGTGGGCGGGGTCACATTTGGCCCTGTCTGCTGTCAATCTCTCTGACGTGAGGGGCTTCACCCCGGGGCAGTGAGCCCAAGCCACCGGGACGAAGCACCACGGCGGGTTGGGGGGGTGAAACCACGGAAACGGACCGCTCGCCATGCTGGGGGCCGGCCGGTCAGGGTGTCCGCAGGGCGGGTTCCCCCGAAGCCCTTCTGCTCGGCGTATAGATGCCGGCGTCTCCCGGGTCTGTTCTCGCCTCTTCCCAGTCAGACCAGCTCAGGTCCCTCCGTAATGACCTCTGGTAACCCGGTCATCTCTTTAATAGACCACTTCCACGGACTTCCCTGCTGGTTCAGTGGCTGAGAATCAGCCTTGCGGGGAGCACGATTTGAACCCCTGGTTGGACAGCTAGGAGCTGTCAGGCCGTGTGCTCTGGAGCCTGTGGGCCACAACCAGACATCCCTCACGAGACAGACTTGACAGAACCAAGCCAGGGGGCGCAGCGGGGAGGAACCTGCCTGCCGGTACGGGAGACGAGGGTTCAGTCCCAGGGTCAGGAAGATCCCCTAGAGGAGGCCATGGCAACGCACTCCAGTGTTCCTGCCTGGAGACTCCCACGGACAGAGGAGCCCGGCGGACTACGGTCCACGGGGTCGCAGAGCGTCAGATGTGACTGAGACCATGTGTAAAAGCAAGCCCACCTCCACGGACAGTCACGTCCTGAGGTGCTGGGGTCCGGGTGTCACATCATGTGGGGGGGCCCTCCCGCCGCGCCACCCGCCCCTAGAAGGGGCCTCTCGAGCCACCAGCAGGTCCTTCGCAAGACCCGTCTCTGCCCTGAGACCTGCCTTCCCCCCACGGCCTCCGGGTCTGGAGCCGGCGCCTTCCTGCCAGGCCATTCTTGTTGCGGAGGCGTACCCCAGCGGCAGCCCCCTCCTCCCACTCCAGACGTGAGACTGGAAAGGTGGTGCTGGCCGGCCAGCAGGACGCCCCGGCTTCCCCAGGCAGGACCTCCTGGGCCCGAGCTGCTTAGCTCCCCCACCTCCAGGCGCGTGGGTGGCCAGGCCGGCCCGCCGCCCTGAGGGCTCAGCAGGCCGCGGGGGGTGGAGCGCCCAGGGAGCCAGGCGTGCGTGGAATGTGGGGGGGCTGCTGTCAGGCCGTGGGAGTCAGCAGTGCGCCAGCCCGTCCCAGCGGTGTTTTCCTTTCATTACCGCAGTGATGGAGCTGAAGGCTGAGGACCGCAGCAAGTTCCTGGATGCACTCGTGACCCTGCTGTCCTAGGGTGAGTCGGGCAGGCTGTGCTGGAGCTTTGCCACAGAGCCCGGCTTCTGCTTGCGCTTGAGGCCGGGCGGGGCCTGCGGACACGGGCGCAGCGCTCTCCCCGGGGCTGCCTGCCCAGGCTGGCGGGGCCACAGCGGGGCGCGCTGAGGGGGCTGAGCACATTAGGCTCCTAGACTCCCTTCAGGGGGAGCCAGCCTCTGCCCTGCCCTGGCCACCGGGTGCGGTCAGGCCCTGGGCGTCTGCGCGGCTCTGGTGCGCTGTACGTGTGAGGGGGCCCAGCCCCTGGGGGAGCCCGGCGCACTGTCACTGACAGTCCAGATGCTGCTCGGCCGCCCCCGCCCCGGCGCCCCAGGGCCCGTGGGTGATGGGCTGGGCCCTGCTCTGTCCAGTGCCCCCCAGGCCCCCCACCCTGAGCCCTGGCTGGGACGCATGCCCCAGCCTGGCTCCAGCGTGGGTGTGGGGGTCCCTCCTGCCAGCCCAGAGTCTCCAGTCCCCGGTTCTCCGCTGACCTCAGGGCGAGGGAGCGCCAGGGGCTCCGCTGAGAGCAGTCTGGGGCCTCCGGGAGCACGGGACTCAGGGTCAGAATGGGTCTCCTGTGCAGCGTGTGGGGGACCCTCACCAGGCTGCCCCCGTCTCCTCATCTGAAACGGGGCTGACACCCCTGGGCCTGGAGGGCGGGGCCTCAGCAAGGGCCCTTGGGGGCTTGAGTCAAAGGTTTCTATTGGGGGTCTCTGCAGCGGGGCAGGCATTGGGGTCAGACCCCTCCCTGCAGCCGGCCCAGTGATGACATCGTGTCCCGTATGAACTGCACGGAGCCGGGGCGGGCCAGTCTGGGAGAGTGGGGGGCAGCCCCGGGCACTCGGCCAGAAGACCTGCTCGCTGTCTGTTTGATCTGGGGAGCCGTTACAACTGTTGACATTTATTCTTTTCTGTCTTTTCCAGAGTTTGATTTCTTCAGAAGTCACCTCCTCCTCCTTATTTATGCTGACTGGTTTTTATTTAGGTTGTAAGTCACAGACGTGGTTTTAGACACAGGGACGATGGGTTTTAATGGAATAAAATGGCGCCCTAATTTTGGGTCTGGTCACAGGGCCAGCACTTCGTTGTTCCCTGAGCCTTCTGTGTCCAGAGGGGCCTTGGTCCTGTGTCCCGGGCACCCTGCTGCCCAGCGGGAAGTCCACGTGGGGAGTGACCTTGAGGCTCCCTGGACAGCCGTGGGCAGAGCCCAGGCCCCCAGCACCCATGCTGACCGCCCGCTCCACCCGCCCGCCGCTTCCCACTGTGGTGCCAGCCGGACCGCCCGCCCGCACTGACCGCCGCGGTGCCAGCAGGATCGCCTGCTCCAGCCTCCAGCCGCTTCCTCTGTCCTCGGGCCTCAGACCCACGCTCTTGACCGCGTACCCGTCCAGGCCCTCTTTCCACTCACCCCAGCGCCTGTCTGTCTGGGCGCACCCACTTTGTGGCACCCCGGGGGGGATAGTGAGCGAGGCCCCAGTTCAGGAAATGGGGGCTGAGGGCCGTCGCGGTCAGCATCAGCCATGTCCCATCATGGGAGCTCCAAGCTGGGCGGGCCTGCAGGTCTGGAGCCGTAGGCTGGGCTGTCCCTGGAGCGCCCGCGCTGGCTGAGGGCGGTCAAGGCTGCCCCTTCTGCCCTTCGGCAAGGAGAGCGCCCTTCACACGTGTGGCTGACACTCCAGCCTCTGCCTCGAGTTGAGGGCCCAGGGGACAGACAGGCTGGAGGGCTGCAGCCTCTTGGGTGTGGCACCCGGGGCTGCGGCAGGAGGAAGCACAGTGGTTTGGGCAGCTGTTAGGTTGGAGGGAAAACCCGGAAATCAGGTCCAGCAGTTGAACGTGCGGGGGGGCTGGGTCTCGGGGGTCCTGGGGGAGGGTGGTGGGCAGTGCAGTAGCTGCTCTGGGGCCACATGGCTCCCCTGCCGTGGCGTTCACCCCCGCCCAGGAGGGTCGGGAGTTGGCCCTGACGGGGGTGGGGGATGGCAGCCTGGCCCCAGGGCCCCACGCTCCCCACCCTGTCCGTGTGCAGGAGCCAGGGCTGGGCAGTGATCACTCAGGGTCCCCGCGGGGGCCTGGGCTCTGCAGTCAGCCCGGCAGTGTCTGTGTGCTGTGCCTGGCGGGCGGGGCCCTGTGGCCAGGGCAGAGGGGCCGAGCCCAGGACCACAACGTGCCTTGTCCTGGGGGCTGCTCCAGGTCAGGCCCAGGTGGCGATGCTGCCGAGGCTGCTGGGGGTCCAGCCCTCTGTGGTCATCTTGCTGTGGGGAGCTCGCGCCCCTGGACGGCTCAGCCTCCCCGAAAGTCCTGGGGCTCGGGGCCGAGTTCACAGCAGCTGCCCCTCCCCACGGGGCAGCCTGGCCAGGCCTGGGAGACTCCTTGCCTCCGGACCTGGCCCAGGCCTTCTGATGTGAACGGGGCAGACGCCACGCCCTCCCCACTGGCGGGTCTGGAGCTCCTCCAGCAGCCCTGATCCTATCCATTATCCTCCTGCCCTGGCCTTTGGCAGACGGTGAAAATGCATTAATTCAGAGTGCTTAGAAGAGGGCCAGAAGCACAGAGTAGTTGGTGGCTGTCACAGGTCTGGCCCACTCTGCCCTTGTGGGATGCCCACCCAAGGCCTGATTAGGGCCAGCACCAGCTCCCAGGGGCCCCACCCCCAGAAGGAAGGTCACCGGGTACCCCCAGCAGGGGCTGACATGGAATACTGACGGCTGGCCCGAGTCTGGGCCAGCTCCCTGGACATCAGGGTGGGTGCAGGCCTATGCAGGGAGCCAGGGTGGGGGGCTGGAGTTCAATCTGGGCAGCCAGCTGCCAGAGCCTCCCTGTGGCATTATCGTCGACCTGCAGCCCCCTCTCCAGAGCCTGGCACCCACCCTGGACTTGCCCCCTTCCCAGTGCACATTGGCAGCAGGGACCTCATCAGCGTCATGCAGATGCCTGCCCGTGGGAGTGACCCAGGGATGGCTGAGCCCTAGGAGGGCAGGTGGTACCTGGCGCCCAGTCCCCTCGGCAAAGCTAGCAGCCCTGGCACTGCCTGCATCCCAGGACAACAACCGCCCCCCCACCCCCCCAGCCCCGGATGCTGGCTGGGTCCACCTGCAGCATCTGCTGGGGTCTGCCTCAGCCCCTGCGCCCACCCGTTCCCTGGAGACTCAGCAGTGGCCCTGTTCCCACCCAGTGGGAAGGCGACCAGATGGCGGGGGCGGACCTGAGAAGTGGCCATGGGGTCTCCCGGTTCCGAGGGCCGGCCCTGCTTATTGGGAAGATATCAGTGGGTGGGTGGATGAAAGGGGGCTGCTGGGCAGACAGTGACTGGACAGAGGACAGGACACTGGGTGGGAGGGCATCCAGACCATTTACTAAGCAGACTCGCACACTCCCCACAAGCTGCGAAGGCAGGCAGGGTCCCGGTCCCACACCCAGGATGTGTCTGTAAGCCTCGCCTGGCGACGTCCGGGGCTGAGACAGGTCCAGCCCGTGGGTGTCGTCTAGTCCAGCTGTAAACGTCCCTACGACAGTCCAGGCTGGAGCCCCTGGGCTTAGTCTGTTCCTCTGAAATGTGGGGCCCCTGGGGAGCAAGCGGGCATCTCCAGTGCAGCACCCACACAGCATGAACGCGTGCCCAACCCACGTGGTGGGGCCAGCACCGCGCGCAAAAGTCACTGCGGAGTCCTCCCAAGCGCGCATCGCCGTTGGGGGGCAGGGCGCGGCCGGGGCTGGTCAGGCGGCGGGAGAGGACGGGCCGCTGACCAGAGTCCAGTGGGGGCGCAGAGCCCCGAGTTCCGCGGAGCCGGCGCGCGGCACACCCCAGCGGAGGCCGATCGCCCAGCCAGTCCTCCCTCTCGCGGCCCCGCCTTAGACGTAGTTCTTCTTGTCGTAGTCGCCGGTGGCCGTCGGCCGCCGCGACGCCGAGTACTTCACCGGGAAGCTGAAATCCGGGCGGCCGGTGCAGACCCAGGCGCCGCAGCACACGAGGCCGCCGCCGCACATGAGCAGCGCCGAGGCGGCCCAGCCGATGTAGAGCGCGGCGCCCAGCTCGTACTTCTGAGACATGGGCACGGTCGGGTCGTAGAACTCGCGGACCACGATGTTGGCGAACCAGCAGAGCGGCACCAGCGCCAACAGCCCGCAGAGCGCGTAGAGCGCGCCGCCGGTGAGGGCCACGCGCGCCTTGGCCGGGCCGGGGGCCACGCAGGTGGTGCACTGGGCGCCCGCCAGTGTCACGAACAGCGCGACGAGCGCCAGCAGCACGGCGCCCACGGTGAGGGCCCGCGCCGCCTGCACCTCGGGGCTCAGCGCCAGCACGGAGTCGTACACCTTGCACTGCATGTGCCCTGTGCTCTGCACCACGCACGACATCCACAGCCCCTTCCAGGTGGTCTGCGCCGTCACGATGTTGTGGTCCAGGAAGGCCGTCACCTGCCACATGGGGAGCCCGCACGCCAGAATCAGGCCCACCCAGCCCACCAGGCACAGCACCAAGCCGAGAATCTCCAGCGCCGCCGACCCCATGGCTGGAGACGAGACGCGCGCCCGACGGCCCGGGGCCTCGGGGCGCGCGCGGCTCAGTCTCTCCGTCGCCAGGCCTCGCAGCCCCGCAGTGCAGCCTCGGGTCTGTGGGCGCGTCTGTAGGGGCTTCCCTTATGAAGGTTCGGGGGCGGACTCTGCCCCCCCCCCGGCCCTGCCCCCTGCCCCGGGCAACCAATCCGCGCGCGGCCATCCGTCCGCAGCCAATCGCTGGCATCCCCGGCAGCCGGAGTAAGAGAAACGACTGCGCCCGGGGGTAGCGGGCTGCGGGGGCGGGAGGAACCGCTGGGATCCCGGCCGCAGCCCCAGACCCCGGCCCGCCTCTGTCCTGGTCTCGGCCGAGCCCATTGGGGGTGGCCTGGGGTGGCCGCGCACGCTCCGCGACCCTTGTGCGCCCCACCTCGCCGTTTCAGGAACTGCACGACCCTGAATCTGCACCGACTTCGCCCGACACATGCCAAAACGAGACGGTCAGTCCCTGTCTTCCTGTCTCCGGGGCCAGCTCCGGTTTCCCTGGCCCCGGCCGGCCGGCGCCCCCGCCGTCGCCACTGCGCCAGGGCCTGGGTTGGGGGCTTCCTCGGCCCCGCTCCCGAGTTAGCCAGCATGGCGCATTTGATCCTCCAGGAAGCTCGCCCAGGGGTCCAAGCCCAGCCGAGGCCCCTTCTCCGCACCCTGACCGCGATGACTCTCCAGGGGTCGACACTGTCTCCCCGACAGGCCGAGAAGCCAGGGGGGCCTGCGTGGGTCAGGGTTCCAGGTTTGTCCAAGTTTCTGCCCAGCCGTACCGCCTCCCTGGGACCTGAGGCTCCAGCACTAGACAATGGGGCCTTCCCAAGGCCCCGGAGACCCCCCACTCTGCCCCTGACACAAGGGATTCCTCTTCGGAGAAGCCGCCCACCCCGATCCTCTGAGGCTCGGCTCAGGAAGGCCCCGGGGCTCCGCAGTGACCCACACACAGGTGGTCCTCCAGGAGCCGCCCTGGCTCAGGGCTCAGCTGCCTGCCCCCCTCAGCCTCAGGTCAGGCGCTGGGTTAACAGCTGGGCAGGGCTCTGCCCTTCCCCGTGTCAGCGGCCCTGGCACCCCGGCCCCCAGGCCCCCTCCGGAAGCCAACATGGAGCTTCCTGACCAGGAGGAAGAGCCCCCATCCTTGCTGGAGGCGGGAGGCAGGGGATTTCCGGGCATTCTTCTGCACAATGGCCCAGCGGGCTCTCCAAAGGCCCGCTGGGATGCACACTGGGCCCCCTGAGGCTCAGGTCGACCCGGGTCCCTTTCTGGCAGCCCCCCTCCATCTGCCCCCCTGTCTGGAGCAAAGTCCACCCTGGAGTGTGGCTACTCTCACCCAACTCGTTCCCTGGTCCTGGTCCTTGACTGTTGGCTCTTCTCAGGTGGCTGAGGACACCTGTGGTCCCGCATGGGGAGGCGCCTGAGGCGAGTCTGCTGGGCCCGGTGGGACTGGGGGGCAGTGTTACCCCTTCCTTCACCCCAGCCCCCTCCCCCTGCAGGGATGGAGCCCCAAGGACCACTGCCTCCCAGACACCCCTCATTCCTTTCTTCCCTCCTGCTGCAGACCCTCCTAGACGTCCCCTCCCCCTGTCCACTCCAGGGGGCCCAGCCCTGCCACCCACCCACCCTTCCAGCCTTGCTTCCGTACGGCCTGAATCCAGGGACCTTGCCGAGTCCCCCCGAATCCAGGGACCTTGCCCAAAGTCCCCCCACCACGCTCCACCCTGCTGTCCCCCAGGGTCCACTGCTGTGGCCCCCTGAAGTCACCTAGGCCCCCCTCCAGGGTCAGGCTCTGTTTGGAACCCGCTGTGGCTCGCCCTGCCTGCGGACAGAGTGCCAACTCCAGGAGCGGCCAGGGGACGTGAGCCAGCTGCACCCGCCACCCAGACCTGCCCCCTCTCGGTCCGCAGACTGGCCTGTCAACACCCACAGCCTCTTGTGCCTGCACTGCAATGCACCTACTAAGCTGTATTGCCAAGGGACTTCCTCCCAGACGCCTCTCCGCCCCCAAGCTGCAGCTGCCGGTCTGCAGGCTGGCTGACCCCAGCACAGGGGCCATCTGCTTGGGCGGGGCCGTGGCCAGCACAGGCTCCCCCTTCACCCGCCCTCCCGCCTTCCTCTCTGCCACCCTGGGCCCATCTGGTCTGGTGCCCTGGGGAGCCCCAGGGAGGCCATATCTCCTTGGGGACGGCCTCACAGTGTCCCAGGGACTGAGGAAGGCCCTCTGTGCCCGCCTTTCACACCCTGATTTCCATCCCGACTCCACTGTTGGTCGTGGGCCCAGCCCGGCCCATGGGGGTGTGAGGACCTGCCGGCCTCTTTCCACTCTGGAGCCTTCTGAACACCTCCTGTCCTCGAGCATCGTCCCAAGGAGAACACCTGCCCTCGACCAGGGGCTGGCCTTTCAGGTACGCCCTTGGCTGGGAGGGTGACACCAAGTGATGATGAAGGCCTCTCCGAGGACATGATGCTTCAGCCCACACCCAGGACGAAGCCCCGTACAGGAGCTCAGAGGCAGGAAAGGGCAGGAGCGGGGGCCAGCGGCCTCGGGGTGATGGACGTGGCAGGCCCAGACCTGCAGGCCAAGGTGCAGGGGGTGCCCGGCCGGGAGGGCTGTGGAGCCCTGATTTCTGGCAAGGGGGCTCCCAAGCCAGCCCGCCAGCCAAGGCCACCTGCTCCTCTGCTGCTATTGTTCTGCCTTCCCAGGGGAAGTGCAGCAGGCCTTGTTAGTTGTGTGGGGGAGGCCTGAGTCGGCAGAAGTCAGTTTATCTCAAGCAACTGCCGGCTGACCCTGCACCGTGGCAATCCGGTGACCTTCCAGGGATGATCTAAATTTAGGCTCCAGATTTCAGAGGACTGGGCTGTGGGAAGCCCAGTTAAGGGATTTCGTTTCAGGAGCGGTGGGGGGGAAGTGAGAAATAAGACCGCTTATGTCTTTTGGCTTTGAAATAGTTAAGGACGTTTTCCTCGGGGCACTGAGCACTTCTGGGCCCTTTCCTGGCGCAACTGGTGTTCCCAAGGCAGTTCCCCAGCAGCGCCAGGCCTGCCCCGGGCCCACGGCGCCCTGTGTGGTGGGTGGCCGCGTGCCCATCCCAGGGTGCCCGTGACAAACAGCTGGCGAGCACAGTTCAGACGAGGGATCGGGGCTCTCCCTGCCCCGTCCTGCCGCTGATGAGAAGGAAGCCCCCCACGGTGGAGGCTGCAAGGCTGGAGGGAGGCAGCCACCGAGCCGGACCCTCTGCGACGCTTCCTGAGCCCTCCGGGTCCCTGAGACGGCCTCCCGGCTCCCGCGACCCTCGCGGCTCATCCACGTCACTCCCGTCAGAGCGGTCACTGCTGGCCGACCAGCTGGCAGAACAGCAGGGCGCTGTGGCTTCCCCTTCCCCAGCAGGCAGGGGAGCCCTCCGGCAGCAAGGAGCCCTGCTGGAGCGTGCAGCCCGTGCCTGCGGTGACAGCCCCGGACGGGGTCTCTCGGGGGCTCCACGCACTAGCCGCCGTGGCCTGCACCGCTTCCTGGCCTCGCTGCTCACCTGTCCGCCCCAGCCACCCGTCCTCCGCGTGTTGCATTTTGCAACTATTTTATACTCTTTCCACTTGAGATCAGTAGAGTGACTCTGGGTCCTTTTTCATCCGGCTTCGTATTATGAACACAGCCCTACTCTGTCAGGTCCCCTGCTGCCCCAGGAGCCGCCAGGAGCCAGGAGGGAGCCCTCTGCCCGCCCTTGCCCGGAGTGTGGCTGTGACCGAGTGTCTGGCTCAGGGTGGACACTGCATTCACAGTATATTGGTGAAGACCATCTTGGTAATTATGCAACCATCCCTCAAGACACCGTTTCAGAAATAAAAATTCTTCTATTGTAAATAATGCCGTGGGGAATGTCATTATTCACGAGCCTTGGTATTTCGGATAATTTCCTCAGGAAAATCTCCTCCAAGTGGCATTTCTGGCTCACACCCAGAGGGCGTGTCCCCTACACCCCGGTCTGCAGATGAAACTTCCCTGAGTGTCACCAGCTCTAGGCGGCCATGGCTTTTAAACCTGATGGACTGCACATGTACAACATGGCACCTTTAATCTGCGTATCTTTGCACAGTAAGGGTTACATTTGTTTTTCAATCTACACAGCTCAGTTTTATTTCCTCTTTGGTGAAGTGTCTGTACCCACATAAAGCCTTGGTGTTTTCTCACTTTATAGGTAAAAAACATTGTTATAATATATGTGACATATACTGTTTTGCTGTTTTCTACTTAACCTATTAATGATTTTTTTTTCAAAATGTTACAGAAGTTTGAATTTTTGAGTGTTCAAATCTATTAAGGTTTTCCCTATGCACTGTTTGTCTTTAGCCATCAAAAACTCTGTGTATATCCAGAAAATACAAGTAAGTTATGGTTTCTTACAATTTTCTCCTGTGTCTCTTCCTGTCAAGAAGGGCTTCTGATTCTGAGCAAGATGCACAGGACTGATTGGAGAGTTTTGCTCAGGAGCAAAAAGGTCGGGGGGGGGGGTGGCAGGTAGGAACGAATAAATTTAAAGCTAGGACAACAGGATTATTCCATTTGAACAAGATTTCTTTCTTTTTTTTTTTTTTAAAGGAACTTGTTTTAGTTGCGGCATGCAAACTCTCAGTTGCAGGGTGTGGAATCTCATTTCCTGACCAGGGATCAAACCCGGGCCCCCTGCATTGGAAGCGTGGACTCTTAGCCACTGGATCACCAGGGAAGTCTTGGTGGTCACCTTCGAAAGGCAATAACCTCCAAAGTTCCTATGCTTGCCCTTGTCCCCACAGCTCCGACACTTTAGAATGTTTACCCCATCACTGCTGCAGGCTCCCACGCTACTGTTCCTCTGCGGCTGTTTCACACACTCAGGGCCAGTGTGTGTGCAGGGTCTACCCTAGAGGATGCCCCCAACTGCTGCCTCCTCAGGCAGTGACCACGCCCAGCTTGCCAGGCCAAGAGCAAAGGGCAGGAAGGGGCTGTGAACACAGGCCCGTGCCCCTGCGGCTCCCAGGAGCCAGTCCTCAGATGCTATCGCAGGCTCATGCTGGCATGCTCAGGCCCTTGGGAGCTGGCATCCAGACCAGACCAGCACCAGCCCAAACACAGGGTGAGTCAGAGCTGGACGTCCAGGCCCAGGTTGACCACACCAAGGATGCGGGTGGTGCTCGCAGCCTCAGCCCTTCTCGGGAGGCCAGTGTGGAGCATGTGAACTCACCCTCGGCGGCCCGGGTCGCCCCCTGCAAACACCCCATTCCTCTCTCGCTTTCACTGAACGTGTGTGAGCTGGGGCTGTACCAGCGGGGCCTCCCTGCAGCAGATGGTGGTCCAGCATTGTTCACAATGCCCAGGACGCTGCCTCAGATGACGTCTCCGGCTCTCATTCCCCACAGACCGTGGACAGGAGGCAGAAGAACCGAGCAAGGGACATGGCACCTACCCAGCAGGCCAGAGGAGGGGCCCGGCTTGTACCTGGCAGGCCAGAGGCCATGGAGAGGAGCCGCCCCTCACACGTTTAGAGGAAAGAGCAGTTCACCAGGGCAAAGGGGCCATCAGGCATCCGGGGGAAGGACAGACCCTGGGTGAAGGCAGGGGCGGGCTCTGAAGGGCCCCTGTAGTGGGGCTCTGGCTGGCTGAGACCGGAGGAGGGCCCCTGGGAATGAAGTTGGGGAGGAGAGAAGCCACCACTCCAACAGGCACGTGGTCACGCCTGGCTGAGGGACGCTGAAATCTGGTCCTGCAGCCGGGCGGCCTGACTCAGCTAAGCCCAGAGTGCCCTCTTCCCAGGGGCTAGACAGCGAGGCACTGGGTTGGGATTCATGGACTTCAGGGCATGTGACAATTAACCAGAGAGGTGATTATATAAACGCCTATTCCTAGATCCCACCGCAAATCCCAGTACTCATGGCCGGGGCCCGGGCAGCTGCGTTTAGGCAGGTGCTCTGAGGGCCCGGTTGGGAAACACTGGACCCAGAGAGTGAAAAGTAATAAACAAGCTGGGAGGCTGCGAGACTGCCTGTGCTGACTTCTGGAACAGAGCCAAGAGGACCTGGGTAGAACTGACAAGTCAAGATGTGGAAGGGACCTCCTCCGCGGCGGTCCAGCGCTTCCCCTGCGGGGGTGGGGGTTCCATCCCCGCTCTGGGAACCAAGGCCCCACCTGCTGCGGGGCGTGGCAGGGAAGAAAAAGACACAGGTGTGCATTTTTGACTTACGGAGGTAAGAACTGGAAACAGGAAGCGGCCTCCAGGGAGGACTGGAGCAGGGCAGGCCAACTTGGACTTCATTCTTTACAGCCTCAACTCTTTTCTCAAATACAGCTGTTACCTTTATTGAAAACAACAACAAATACAAACAAAGCCGAGGGAGAAGTCAGGAGGAGGGGCGACCGGCCCACGACCTCCCTTGCTTCCTTGGGGCTTCAGCCAGTGGCTACGCCTGCAGCCTGGCACCCCTGTGCTGGGCCACTACAGAGCGGGGCTCCCCTCCTTCAGAACGGACCATACCCTCGCCACCGCCCTCCAGAGAAGTGTGCACTGGCCCCTGAGTGCCTGCACGATGAGGAGGGCGGTACGGTACGAGCCACCGCCAGGAGTCATACAGCCCTGACCTCTCTGGGCTGCAAGGGACCTTCCCAAGGTCGCACAGTGACCCAGTCCTTCCCGAAACCAGTAGTCTTCAGGGCTTGAAAACATAAGCATAAAATAAAAAGCAAACCTTGCTTGGAAGCTAGCTGTGGGCAGTTGGCTCGGCCTGCACTGTGGACTCAGCAGCCGACTTTCAGAGGTCTAGGCGGGGGGCCACCTGACAGGATATGCTGGGGAGCCATGTGGAGACGGCTGCTTCTGGGACAGGGATGGGTGATGACAGCCGGGGGCTTGGCTCCCACCAGGGCCCTGGCTCTGTAGGGCTGTTTTTGGGGTGAAGGTTATCGAGTCCAAAGCCAGACAGCTTCTGTCCTGTCCATAAGGTCGACAGGGAGGTGTTACTCCCCAAACATCCTGTGCCAGCAAAGGACATGCTTCCAAACACAGGAGTCCAAAAATCTCCCCTTCTCCACGGAGCAGGAGTGTGGAGGGAGGGCACAGCGTGGGCAGCCTGGGACCCGAGCCCCCGACACGCCAGCTAGGGAGACGCTGTGCTCTGCTGGTTGACCGACTGGGGAGTCGTGTTTGGGGGTTCCTCAGGGCGCAGTGGGAAGTCAGGGGGGGCCGCTGCAGTGGAGGGGCTGCTCAGAGAACACCGCACAGGAGCAGGGCCTGGCGGCTGGCAAAGCTCTGGTGGGGGAGCAGGGGGCATCCCTGGTTTCCTCTACGGTGCCACCACAGAGGCCAAGCCTGCCTCTCCCGGGAACCCCACAGGCAGCACCGGATGTGACCCCCTGCCGAGGCCAGCTCCGGCTCACAAAGCTCTCAGTCCAGCCTCAGGAGTGGGGCCAGCCAGCTCTGGCTCTCCCGCCAGTGTCTCCCACCTTCAGCTTCTTAACTTACCTGTTAAGTGGCTGATGGGCGTGTCCCGGCTATCTTCAGCACGACGCCAAAACCCACACAAGTTTACCAGCCTGTGAGCGATGACAGCAGCAGCAAGCACACTCACCTGGCACTTGCCGTGCCCCAAGTGAGATTTCAAATTATTTTTCTTTTTGGCCACGCCTGCAATGCAGGAGACCCCACTTGCTTCCTGGGTCAGGAAGATCCCCTGGAGAAGGGACAGGCTACCCACTCCAGTATTCTCGGGCTTTCCTGGTGGCTCAGATGGTAAAGAATCTGCCTGCAATGTGGGAGACCCCCCAGTTCGATTCTGGGTTGGGAAGATCCCCTGGAGGAGGGCATGGCAACCCACTCCAGTATTCTTGCCTGGAGAATCCCCATGGACAGAGGAGTCTGGCAGGCTAAAGTCGACGGGGTCGCAGAGTCGGACATGCCTGAGCGACTAAGCACAGCCCAGCTCGACATGTGGGATCTTTGTTCCCTGACTAGGGATCAAACCCACAGCCCCCTGCAGTGAAGCTCAGAGTCCTAACCACTGAACCACCAGTGAAATCCCCCAACATAGCAGCACAAGCGCGACCCCTCTTTTCTTGCTGGCTGTGGACAGCTCCGTTTCCAGAGACCGTCTGTATTCCCTGGCTCACTGTCCCCTCCAGGCCTGAAAGGGCAGCCAAGTCCCTTTGACACTTTGGCTCTCTGACTCTGTGCGCCTCCTCCTTCCACCAAGCCTCACAGCTGCCTTCTGCTGTGCTTCTAAGGGTTCAGTGATTCCACTGCATCCACTCAGGAAACCCAGGATGGGCTTTCCCCTCTACGGTTAGACGATCCCACCCCTCGTTCCACCTGCAGAGGCTTACATAGCTGTGCGGAGAGCAGGGTTTGACTGAGTGACTGCGGGAGAGGCATCTGTGGTTTCTGCCATTAGAGTGCTCCCTACCAGAGCTGGCCTTTGGGAAATTAAAACCAAAGACTGAAAAAGAGGGTAATAAAACTGGCACAGGCGGAGACGGCATAGAGTGACAGCTCTGAACGGACATGATGGGGTTAAGTCAAAGTGTGCTTTGTTTTGCAGACACTGATGATTGAGTTGCAGAAAGTTCAAAACACCAGATGTCCCCAAAAAGTTATGGTGCATTCCAGTCAGTCAGATATCGCATCCTGAACAACCAATTAAGTACCTACTTGCTTGCAGCTTTTGGCTAATGGGAGGAACCCCAGCCTTATTATAATGGTCAGGCCTACCCTCTTAAGAATATGCATGTCCCCCAGGCTTAAAACAGGCTTCCTAGGTGACTCGGTGGCAAAAATATCCACCTGCCAGTGCAGGAGAAGTGGGTTTAATACCTGAGTCAGGAAGATCCCCTGGAGAAGGAAATGGCACCCCACTCCAGTATTCTTGCCTGGGAAATTCCATGGATGGAGGAGCCTAGTGGGCTACAGTCCATGGGGTCACAGAGTTGGACATGACTTGAATGACTGAGCATGCACACAGGTGCACGCACACACACACACGTACACACACATGCTTAACAACTCCCCTGGAGAGTTATCCTCCTGTCTCCCTACCTGTCACAAGTAAGAAATGCTTTAACAGAAAGTACCTGGGGTGTTCACTGGCTAAGCCCTGCAAAGCGACTGATCCATTATGTCTGGTCACAAGAGGAGGCCCAGTGCCACCAAGGCATGAGAATTCCAGTCATTCTGCCTCATTATTACTTTGTGGTCAGTCCTAATTGCGGCCACTTGAGAGGACGTTCGGCCCAATGGTGTCTCCCTCGTGACAGGCAGTGGGGGCGCACCCGTGCTGCACTCACCTCCCATCAGTTCTGCAGTGTCATTACAGGGTTAGGGGAGTTCTTTGTGTATTTGAGCTTCCCTGGTGGCTCAGATGGTAAAGAATCCACCTGAAAAGCAGAAGACCTGGGTTTGATCCTTATGTCAGGAAGATCCCCTGGAGGGCATGGCAACCCGCTCTAGTATTCTTGCCTGGAGAATCCCCATGGACAGAGGAGCCTGGTGGGCTACACTCCATGGGGTCACAGAGAGTTGGATACCACTGAGTGACCAACACACTTTGTGAATTTCGGATAGAAGTCCTTTATCAGGTATGAGTGTCGATTTTCTCCCAGTCTGCGATCTGCCCCTTTTAAAAAATTTATAAAAATTTTATGTATTTTTGGCTGTGCTGTGTCTTTATTGCTGCTTGCAGGCTTTCTCTACCGAGGAGGAGGGCTTCTCTTCTCTTGTTGGAGCCCCAGCTTCGAGAGACGCGCTCAGGGCATAGTCACTCCATGGCACGTGGGCTCTTCCTGGACCAGGGATTGAACTGGTGTCCCCTGCATTGCAAGGCAGACCCTTAGCCCCTGGACCCCCCAGGGAAGCTAGCTGTACCCTTCATTTTTTTGATGTGGTCTTTTCAAAGTTGATGTTCTCCAGGTTTCCTGAGGGACTATTTACAGAAGTATCCCTCACCCTCTCTGGGCTGGAGCGCCGTGAATTCCACCACCACAGCAAGACGTGGAGAACGGGCTCCTCTCGCCACCCACTGGCACCTCCCCGCCGGGGAGGCCTGCTCTGCAGTCCCGGGCCGGGTTCCGGGCCTTCTCCACGCGGGCCGCCGACCGCCTCCGGCCACCTCCGTGCCCCGCTCGTAAATCGCAGGGCAACAGGAAAAAGCCTATTAAACGTCCTGCTAGGCGCGCTAATAAAACCAGTAATAATGACACCAAAACGCTCGCGGAACACCCCCCACCCCCGCCCGTTCCCAGCTGACAGCCCAGCACCGAGCTCGCCACAAGCCTGCGAGGAGCCGCCGCGACCCTTCTCAGCTGAGGAGATCCCGAGCCCGGCCCTCCGGGAGCCGCAGCTGTGGCTTGAATTCCTGGTGCCGCCAGGCGCGCCGGGCCGCCCACCCGGGGAGGCAGAGATGACCGGGCCCCGGGAGGCCAGCGCTGAGGGACACGCCTCAGCTGCCTCGACGGTGACAGGGCTTGCGCTCATGCCCGATTCGGGACTGCGCATGCGTGCGCTGTGCGTGGGGCTGCGTGGGGCGTACGTGGGGCTGCGTGCGCCGTGCGTGGGGCTGCGTGGGGCCTATGTAGGGCAGCGAAGGAGCGTCCAAGACGCGGGGAGCTGTCCAAGATGCGCGTTTGCGCCACGGAGTGGAAGCCGCGTTGCTCCGGGGAGCATTGGGGTCACGGGCGCCAGCCCCTAGGACTCCGAGGGTGCCCACTGTTGCCCTCAGCGCGGGGCCTCAGCCAGCTGTGGCGAGTGAGGGTCTAACTGACCGGCCAGGGCCCAGCCTGGCCACCTGCAGGACGGCCACTGCGCGGGCGGAGCCACCCGCAATGTTGGTGGCGCGGTCGAGGACTGGATGGGGCAGGCCTGAGTCCTGCGTGGAGGAGGGGGCGTCCGCACTGACTCCTCCCGGGAGCAGCCCTCCGAAATGAGCCTTGGGAGGCGGGCTCGGAATGCTCCCAGCAGGGCATCGAGCTGGCCACCACACCAGTACTGGGCCGTCGTGTGGGGAGCTGTAGGCAGGCCTGCACGGGGAGGTGGCGAGAGGGCGTGCAGGGCCTCGGAAGCTCCTGTGGGTAGGAAAAGCTGCCGAGGGTCCTCGGGCATGGAACTCACGTCAGATGTGTGCTTCAGTAGCCTAACTCAGGAACCAGACAGGAAGTGTAATTGTACAAGGGGATGTTGGAGGAAGGAAGCGAGCCTCATAGTCCCGGGAGTGATGAGGGCCCGAGCCTGGGGGGTGGTGTGGAGGCAGATGCAAACAGGATTTCAGAGAGATTGTGGGGATGATAATGGTCAGGATTCAGCGGCCACCCCACCCCACCCCTCACAGCTGAGCCTAGGATGACATCTAGGCCTGGACAATCGGGGCACTGAGTACTAAGACATCTGAGCATATACCGAATACAGACCTCGTGCCAGGCACTCAGCCACTGAGAGATCTAGTCTCTACCCTCCAGGCGTTTGTAGTTGAATGGAGATGATTATGTCTTTATGTATGTGGGGTGGCGCATTCCAGGTGTTTCTGCCTGAGCCTGTGATGGAGGCAAGGAGGGCTTCCTGGGAGGAGGTAGGCCCAAGCTTCAGGGAAACTAGAATTCCCAGGCACTGTGGGTATCTGAGGCACAGAAGGCGCATGAGCAGAAAGGCCTTGTGCGGAGGAGGACTTGTTCACACTTGGTTTGGGGCATCTTGTGTGGGGTGTTGTGGGTAAACAGCTGCAAAGGGAGAAACTTGTAGGGAGAAGCTGTGGCAGGAAGTGCCAGGGACCGAGCGGGGACTGAACGTGGACAGTGGTGGCCAGGAGCAGAGTCGCCATGGGGAGGGCAGGAATACAGCTGGTGTGGGGGCAGCGGGAGGTGGGGGGAGGAGGATGTGGGGTGCATGGGGTGCTGGGGACATCCCAGTGGAGATACCTAATGACAGTTTACAAGCCAAGCAGCATGGCAGGTCACTTAAACCTTAGGAAGCTTCCCTCTTCGCGTGCAGATGGCCGTGGCTGCCCCCACCTTATAATGTCATGTCCTGAGCACTGGACCACTTCAGTGCGAAATGCACGAGAAATACAGGGGGCCCAAGTGGAGATGCAGGTTTGGCTGTCATTCACATGAAGCTCCCAGCAAAGAGGCACATGAGCACAGAGTGCGATCCCAGCTGCAGGGCGAGACAGAGGCTGCCTGGAGACAGTGCTGGTGGCAGGGGAACTGAACGCTGGTGTGTGTCTGGCTGGCCTTAGTAAGGCCAGCTTTGAAATAAGAGACTGGGCCTCTAAGCTCTTCTGTGGTGTCAGAACCTGGTAGTCACCGGTGTGCCTCAGTTCTGTGCCTGGAGGAGCTGACTCTCAGATTCTCAGACACTGGCTCAATCCAGGAAGGCTGTGGTCCACCCGCCTCCTGGTACCCTCTCCTGTCACGCGCAGTCCGGGGGGTAGGGGGTGGTCCTGGAGACATGCTCAGTTCCCTGTGTTCCTGCTCAGTGTATCTGGCTGAGGGAGTCTATTGGAAGAAGCCATGTGATCTGGGTGTGTGAAAGTGTGAACGTGTTAGTCCTCACTCGTGTCCGACTCTTTGCAACCCTGTGGACTGCAGCCCACCAGGCTCCTCTGTTCATCGGATTCTGCAGGCAAGAATACTGGAATAGGTAGCAATTCTCTTCTCCAAGGGATCTTCCCGACCCAGGGATCGACAGGTCTCCCACACTGCAGGCAGATTCTTTACTGGCTGAGCCATCAGGGAAGCCCAATCTGGATAAGGCATTGGTCCTAATAAATCTCTGAATGGGTTGTTGGGCTTAAAAAAAAAAAAAAAAAAAAACCTTTTCTGTGTCTTGAAATACTGACTATTAAAATATCTTGTTGCTATAACTTGTTTTCCTTCAGACAGTGTATCTCGGGGGCAGGGGTGTTTGGCTGAGTCGGAGGGGTGAGGGAGGGGTGAGGGAGGGGTGTGCCCTGAGACCCTGCTACTGCCCTGAGCTGGATGCCAGAGCTCACAGCTGGGAAATGATTTGTGACCGCTGAAGATAAACATATTTGTCCCTGTCCATTACAAAACCCACATGGGCCATCAGCTCCTCCCGGTCGCTGCGGTTTACCCTCCCCACTGGGTCTCCCCACTGTGACCTGTGGACGCTGGGCCTGTGGCTTCACTTGTATCCTCTGGGGTCCCAGTTTTGAGTCTGAGCCCTGTGTTCAGGGGGCCACGGCTGTTCAGCCGCTGCAGGACAAGGCTTTCCTGTTTTCGTGATTCCCCATTTACTCTGTGGGCGCCCTTTGTGTAGGGGAGAAAAAATACCCATGAAGGAAGCTCCCCGGAGGGTGAGCAGGTGCGCAGGTCAGCCAAGTAGGCGACTTGATGGGGTGCGTCTCTTTGTTTTGTCCGGGTCGGGAAGGGTGTGACAGCGTGCTGGGCTTGGAGCGATTCGGCTCACAGCCAAATAACTTTACCACCTGAGCCACGAGGTGACCCTGCCGGGGGTCCAGCCACAACCTCCGGGACTCGGAGCAGGCAGGCCTGGCGCTCATGGCTGGGACGCTTGCTCATCATGTGCTCCGGGCACCCTGTGAGTATCTACACACAACTCCTCAGCACGTGCACACGTGTGTGCGAAGGTGCATCCGTGCACACGTGGGTGGGTGCGGGTAGAGACAGCCGCGGCTGAGCTACTGCAGCTGGATGACCGCTGCCTGGGTGTTCGTGTACTTTCCCCTCTGCTTCTGTGTACATCTGAAAATTCCAAAATAAAAAGGTTGAAAAACATTGTTGTCATTCAGTCACTCAGTCCTGTCTGATTCTTTGTGACTCCATGGACTGCAGCATGCCAGGCTTCCCTGTCCTTCGCTATCTCTGGGAGTTTGCTCAAATTCATGTCTATTGAGTCAGTGATGCCATCCAACCATCTCATCCTCTGTTGTCCCCTTCTCCTCCTGCCTTCAATCTTTCCCAGCATCACGGTCTTTTCCAATGAGTCAGTTCTTTGCATCATGTGGCCAAAGTATTGGCATTTTAGCTTTAGCATCAGTCCTTCCAATGAATGTTCAGGACTGGTCTCCTTTAGGATGGACTAGTTGGATCTCCTTGCAGTCCAAGGGACTCTCAAGAGTCTTATCCAACACCACAGTTCAAAAGCATCAACTCTTCGGCACTCAGCTTTCTTTACAAGTCCAACTCTTACATCCATACATGACTACTGGAAAAACCATAGCTTTGACTAGATGGACCTTTGTGGGCAAAGTAATGTCTCTGCTTTTTAATATGCTGTCTAGTTTGGTCATAGCTTTTCTTCCAAGGAGCAAGCGTCTTTTAATTTCATGGCTGCAGTCACTGTCCACAGTGATTTTGGAGCCCCCCAAAATAAAGTCTGTCACTGTTTCCTTTTATTCCCCGTCTATTTGCCAGGAAGTGATGGGACTGGATGCCATGACCTTAGTTTTTTGAATGTTGAGTTTTTAGCCAGCTTTTTCACTCTCCTCTTTCACCTTCATCAAGAGGCTCTGGAGAAGTGTGCAGACCTACATGCAGAGCCCGGGTGGGAGGTGAGGGCATTGTGAAAGGGGCCACGTAGTGCAGAGGAGCCGCAGCGTAGCCCTTCATCTTAGGGGGCAGGAAGGGGAAGCTTACAGGGGGAGCCAGGAGGCCTCCAACACACACATCCTGCGACTGTGAAGCCAAGACTGGGGAGGAGTCTCCCCACCGCCCTTCTTTGCACACGTGCTTTAGGAAGCGCAGTGGGATGCATGGCTTCATGCCAGGTGTGTGCAAAGAGCCTCCTATAATCACCCTAGCAGTAAGCCAAGCCAGTGAAAACGCCGCAGGGGCCCTGGCTGCGACCTGAGCGTGGGGGCCCCAAGGCTGGATTTCCTCAGGATGACCTTCAGCATTTCAGGGACCGAGGTCACAGGATGCCTACGTTCTGTCAAGGTCCCTGAGCCGGTGCCCGACCCCCAATGAGTGGTCTGCCTTCCCTGGAGCCATCACCTTGTCGTCAGCGCTGTCCCTGCAGGCTGGTTCAGGGTGAAGACACCTGGCCGGATCCTGTGATGAAGAAAACCCTCAAATGTTAGACCTTCACGTCCAGAGCTCTGTAGATTTCCACTTTCTTTAAATTGACATTTCCCCTTCACTAAACCTTCTGTGGTCATCACTTGATGATGCACAGAAATGAAATCATTATACTGTACAGTTTGAACTGACATAGTGCTGTGTGTTAATATCTCAGTAAAATGAGAGGAAGAATAAATAAAACAGACATTTACTAGGTGTAAAAACGTATGCTGTGCTGGGGGCCTGCTGCGTGTTTTTGCAGCTCTTCAATCCTAGTGTGCCTGCCGTCCTTTGCAGTTCCCCTGAGTTCCCGCCTGGCACACAGGAAGTCTGCCAGGAAAAACTCTGCCCTTGCCCACCCTCGTGGGAGCTGGCAGGTCACTTCCTTGTTCTTTCCTATTATTATTGTTTGTTAAATTTGAATGGTGCTGATGACCGGGCATTAAGGTAGTTTCTCTAAAACATCCTTTTTAATTATTAAAGGTTAATTACAGCAGCATCTGAAAAACAACAACAACAGAAAAAAATCACGTCACTCATATTACCTCCATCTTTCTATAAGAGCTGCCTTCATTCCCCAGATTTTCCTCTAGTCTTTGTACTCATGCTAATGCACATTTTACATCGTTGGAATGACTACATTTGGACAATTTTGTCTGCTCAGCTCATACATTTTTTTCCATGTGACATTATTCTTAATAATCATATGATAGTCTGTCAGGTTAATATATATAATTTATCCAAACATTCTTCTACAATTGACAACTTTGCCTAATTTTTCACGATCATGAACTTCATTTTATTCAACACTTCTTGGCTAAAGGGCTTCCCAGGTGGCGCTAGTGGTAAAGAACCTGCCTGCCAATACAGGAGACATAAGAGACAAGGGTTCAGTCCCTGGGTCGGGAAGATCCCCTGAAGGAAGAAAATGGCTACCCACTCCAGTCCCCTTGCCTGGAGAATCACATGGACAGAGAAGCCAGGCGGGCTACAGCTCATGGGGTGGGGTTGTGAAGAGTGGGACACAAACAAGTGACTTAGCATGCACATGATTCCTGGTTATGTGCAGCTTGTAAAAAATACAGGTGCAAGTCTAAACGTTTAATTAAAGCTAGCACCGGAGTCAGTCAGTTCAAATCGCTGGAGTGATCCCACTGCTTTGTTGCTGAGACTCCTCCTCGTCACCCTCCTCGGGGCCCTCCCAGGCGCGTCAGGCTCAGGGTTCTAGCCTGGGTGCTGCCATCCGCCTCTGTCCCTCACACCCAGCTTCTGGGAGGGCCCAGCAAGAATGCTGACAGCCGCGTTTCAGAACCACAAGCCCGCCACGGCTGCACGCGCGGCCCTCTGGGGTGGTGTCCCTCTGAGGCCGGGCGGGCATAGGTCTCGACTGGATGGCCCGGGGTGGACCATGTAAGGCCGTGAGTGGCAGTGGATGAGGGAGCCGTGTGGCCCATCCTCTGCTTCCCAAGCAGCTGGCGGCGTGGTGATAAACAAGAATCGAGTATTTTCAGACACAGAAGAGCACGCAGCCCAGAGCTGTGGTCCCTGAGGAAAGGGATCTCTGAGTGTTTGGGGGTCACTGAGCTGTGTGTGCCCGAGTGAGACCCGCTGGAGCTGGACCAAGAATGGCTGCAGGAGCTGCCAGGGGGTGCCCCCAACAGCTCAGCCACAGTGGGCGACGCTCGCTGACCCCCAGACGTGCTGAGGAGCCCCCCAGGGGGTCCCCTTAGGTCACTGCGGATGAACCTCCGAAGAGTGAGGGCATGTTCGACTCTTCCCAGCGAAGTCTGGAAACAAGACTCAGAAGATTCCGCTAACCTGAAGGTCATGCAAATGCCCGCCTAATTGGACTCAAACGAAGGGAAAACCATGGATGGTCCTGATGAGGCCTGACGAGAAAATCCTCCACAAAATCGATCGTGTGTGTTTGTTCAGGAATACGGACGGCACACTGTGAGCAGTAGGGCTTGTCCCAGGAACGGAAGGGTGGCCTCACATTCGACAGTCAATCAAACGGCTTTCCTCAAGGAGGAAATGTGACGATCATCTCAACAGATCCAGAAAGCTATGTACTAGCAAGGAACTGCTGGAAACTGAGATTTAAAACATTTGCATTTGCAATAGAACAACAACAAAAACATAAAATACTTAGGAACAAATCCTGAAAAATATGTATAAGATCTTTTTTTCTGCTGAAAACTCCAAACACCAATGAAAGAAAGAAGATAGTTCCTAAATAAACAGGGATGGGTGTGTCTGCGGACTGCAACAGTATCAGTGAAATGTCAGTTCTCCCTGAATGGATGCAGAGTTTAAACTCAGTCCCAATCACTGAGGGACTGATCACCCAATCGGAAAGTCCCAGCAGGCCTTTTTGTAGAAATTCTTTGTTGTCTTAGTCACCAAGTCGTGTCCAACTCTCTGTGACCCCATGGACTGTAGCCCTCCAGGCTCCTCTGTCTGTGGGATTTCCCAGGCAAGAATCCTGGAGTGAGTTACCATTTCCTTCACAAGCTGACTCTAAAATTCCCATGGAAAAGAAAAGGTGAGGGGACCCCAGGACATCAGAGGAGGGTGTGGCCTAGACACACACCATGTGGTTCCACGATGAACTTCGAAGCCGCAGCTGCCGAGCCACGGGAGGCTGGACATGAGGTCAGGCGGGATGGAGCCGAGCCCATCGACTGTGACCCTGTGAGGCTGCCTCCGTGGAGAGCAAGCAGGCTGCACGGGGTCAGAAGTCCTTGCAGGATGAGGGGCAGTCAGAAGGACAGGGGGCTGGAAACTTGGGGAGGAAGCGTGGGCCCCCAGATACAGCTTGGGGTGCTGAGGACTGGGGAAACAGAGGCATGCGGGGCTGTGTCCTGCTGGGTGGGCGGGTGGGATGGAGGAGGCACGGATGGTGGCCTGTGTCTGAAGGGTTGGAGGCAGACACAGACGTCTACTCGATGGGGAGCAGCCGCCCAGTCACACAAATGGGTCCAGGTTTAAGGGATCGGGAGTCCATTTGGGTCCCAGCGGCTCAGAGGGAAAGAGGTGGGGGGTGGAGGGCACAGATCAAACCCTGGAAACAATGACCACCACCCTCTGCTCGGCACGAAAGGAGCCCGCTCACAGCAGCAGCCTGAGGCCTCCCTCACCAGTGGCTCTTGTGAAGACCCAGTGGTTTGGGGTGGTCTCCAGGTGCCCAGCACTACTCTGAATGTTCCCAAAGCGCTGCATGTCTTCCCCTCATACTCTCTCGGGGGGGCCTGGTGATCCCATTCCACTGATGGGGAAAACAAGGCACAAGACCAAGGGCAGGTTGGAATCATAGGCTTGAATGTGCAAGGAAAAAAGACTCTAAACCTTGAGGCCTATTCTTCTGGATGACTTCCTCTTCCACCCGAAAGAAGCACGGAGTTATTTCCAAGTTATTTTGAACAGGGCGACCTCTTTAAAATCTGCATACACAGCGTCTTGGGATGTGTGGTCAGGGAGGCACTGGGGGATTTTCTGCTGACAAAGAGACGGGCTCCCCCTTTTCAAAGTCACCTGGTATTTTTGATTGTCTGTACCTTTTGTAACTTCCTCTGAATAAGAGGAAATATGGTTGCCAGTTGTGTTTAATTTATTTTAAACAAATCAAAGCACTGATTTCTGCTTCCTGCCTGTGTAATACTTGAGCTGCAGGCGGCTTCAAAGGGCAGAGTGAGTGTTGCTGAGTGATTGTGGGTCTGTTGCATTATAGCATAAACAGTTCAAAGCTCTCATTGTATAGGGCCAAGGGCGCAGCCCAGAGACACCGCTTTCTAGGAGGGCGGGGAGAGCTCCAGGGGATGTTTCGATTGGCCCCGTGCTAGTTAGATTAAATTTGGATTTCGCTAGAATATATATTTACGCAGAGGCTCAGCGTTTATTGTTCCTGTTTTCTCTAGCCCTGCGCAACATTTTGTGAAACCTTTATCTCCAACGCCAGGTTGTTGCAAAGGCCCCGCAGAAAGCAAACTAAACCCTTACTCATCACTTGGTTTTCTTACAGGTTCGTGAGGTGTAGGAAACTCCACCTAGGTTAGCTGTTCTCTCCTTGGGACAGGCTTCCCCCTAGAACCTCTCCTTGGGCCGAGGGCACTGGGGCTTCAGAATCCAGCATTCCCAGAGCCGCACAGGACAGGTGCCGCTGGGCAGGTGTTTACAGCAAAGATGGTGCACACCCCCGCTCCCTGGATTCCTGAAGCAAGTTGACTTGTGAAAACATTCCCAAGGCTCTGGTGCTCTGTCTCCCTGACTCCCCCGCGCCCCTACCAGCCGCGACAGCATCCGGGCTTTCTGCTGCTGGTCCTTAGGACGTGCCAGGGCCTCTGGGCTGCGTGGGAGCCCATGGGAGCCGCCCTCTCTCCCGCCTGACACGCGGGAACAACACGTGTGAGCGCCTCGGTGGCCACTTGGGGCGGCCGCACCCGCTCGGGGCCTGGGCTGCCGGGAACACGCACGTGCAGTCTCCAGGCTGCATCGCAGCCTGGGGGGGCCTCCCACCACCACCCCGTGTGCAGCCGCCACTCGGGCGTGAGACCCCGGCCCACAGGAAGCCCGGGTGCTGGGCCCGGCCGCCCCTGCCCCTTGGCCCTGCGGTGTCAGCGCTCCAGGGCTCTGTTCTCACTTCTTGGGAAGTGCTGATAAGAGGGGAACAGAACAAATCAAGCGCAAAGTTACATGTTTCCTGGCTGAGGAAGCAAAAATCCAAGTGTGACCTTGGAAGTCCTCCTGGACACTCCATTAAAAAAATATTTCCCCATGGTGCCTTTTTCTTCTTCTTTTAAAAAAATTGTGGTAAAATTTATGTAACGTAGAAGTGCCCGTTTTCGCCATTTCTAAGCACACTAACCGCACGGCAGTGAGCGGCCGCCACTGCGGCGGCGTCTCCCAGCGGCCCACCGGCCCGGCCCGCGGGCAACGCAGCCCCGCCCCCGCCCGCTGCCCCGGAAGTGGCTCCCGCGCCCCGCCCCCGCCCGCTGCCCCGGAAGTGGCTCCCGCGCCCCGCCCCCGGGCGCGTGTCCGCGCCGCGCTCGGGGCAGGCCGGGCGGCCATCTTGGTTCATCTGGCCCCGAGTGGGGCTGTCTGAGGAGAGCCGTCCTCCTTCCGAGGGACAGTGGCCGGCTGGGCCATCTCTGGGTTAATTTTCTCACGCTAAGGCCCACTGTCGGTCTGTGGGAGGTGAGCCGCTTCTCGTGTGTGTGGGGCAGCTCTCCGAGGGACGACGCCAGTCCGGGCCCGGGGCCAGGCCGCTCACGCGCGGCCACTGACCCTCGGCCCTGCGGCCTCTGGCTTGCCCACACTGCCTCCTCCACGGCTGATGTCGCCGTGGCTTCACCCTTTGCCCAGGCTGCTCCCTGGGGGGGTTGGCGAGGGACACTGTAGGCCGGACCCCGCCCGTCTGACCGCCGCTCAGGCGCTCGGAGTGGCCACTGCCGCCGCCCACGGTGGGAGGCAGCTGAAAGGAGATTCCACCGCTCTGTCCTCAGGGTCCGCACACAGCTCTGCTGGGACACGGTCATCACGGCGGCGGGTCTGCGGCCACACCTGGGCCGCGTGGCCTGCAGAGCGGAAAGGCTTCCTGCCTGGCCCTTCCCAGCCCAGGCCGGGGGCCTCCTCCCCCCGCGGCGGGGATCAGGCGGGCGGCGGCGGCTCACGTGGTCCGCTCTCTGGACGGCTGCGGGGACTTCCTCAGAAGCTGAGCGCGTAGGGAGGGGCCGCCCTCTGCCCCCGGCGCCCTCCGGGTGAAAAGTGAGGACGAGGACAGGGTGGGTTTGGACAGATTGTCTGTCCCCTCACCGTGTGACTGTAACAAATTGCGGTAGAGTATTCACAACATAAAATATATCACCTTAAACATTTTTCCCTTTGGCAAATGTTTACCGCGTGCCTTTCATGTGACACCGATTTCATGGTCAGCCATAAGACAGTTAATACATGTTTACTCTTAAAGCTGTGGGTAAGTCTGGAGTCTGCTCGCCTACAACTCTGAAAACCAGGAAACTGCTTTTTGTTCAACCTCAGAAAATCTAAAAGCTTACATGTAATAAAATATCATGATGCAAACTTACTAATTTGCAGGGAGCCCAGATCAGTTTTATTTTCTTAGGCTCCAAAATCAATGTAGTTGGCAACTGTGGCTATGAAATTAAAAGATGCTTGCTCTTGGAAGGAAAGCTATGACACACCTAGACAGCATATTAAAAAGCAGAGACGTTACTTTGCCAACAAAGGTCCATATAGTCAAAGCTATGGTTTCTTCAGTGGTTATGTATGGATGTGAGGGTTGGACCATAAAGAAGTCTGAGCGCCAAAAAATTGATGCTTTTGGACTGTAGTATTGTGGGATGTTCGCAGAGAATAGCATTGAAACAAGTATGCTATCAAGGGTGAAACATCACCATCCCAGGTTGGATACATGAGACAAGCGCTCAGGGCTGGTGCACTGGGAAGACCCAGAGGGATGGGATGGAGAGGGAGGCAGGAGGGGGGATCGGGATAGGGAACACATGTAAATCCATGGCTGATTCATGTCAATGTATGGCAAAAACCACTACAGTATTGTAAAGTAATTAGCCTCCAATTAATAAAAATAAATGGGGAAAAAAAATAAAGTGGACTGTAGTGTGGGAGAAGACTCTTGAGAGTCCCTTGGACTGCAAGATCAAAACCAGTCAGTCCTAAAGGAAATCAATCCTGAATATTCATTGGAAGGACTGATACTGAAGCTGAAGCTCCAGTACTTTGGCCACCGGATGCGAAGAGCTGACACCTTAGAAAAGACCCTGATGCTGGGAAAGATTGAGGGCTAGAGGAGGAGGGGACGACAGAGGATGAGATTGTTGGATGGCATCACCAACTCAATGGACATGACTTTGAGCAAGCTCTGGGAGATGATGAAGGACAGGGAAGCCTGATGTGCTGCAGTTCATGGGGTCTCAAAGACTCAGACACAACTTAGGGACCGAACAGTAACAGCAAGTCGGCTCTGGAATGACCACCTTGGTATAAAAGTCCACTTAAAAGATTATTATCAGAAATTTCAGTGGTGGCTGAATGCATTAAGACTGTACAGGATCCAGCCAGATGTCCAAAATTGCACCCATGCTGGCTCTCTGCCTGGACACTAATCCGTTAAAATATCCTTTCTTCAAAAATGTCCACACACTTAAGAACCACGGTTCCCAGGGGCCGCTGCAGTACTGCTCATAGACATCTATTTGCTATCACTCTGGTTTTCTTTGGTTTGGGGCTTTCATTTTTCTTTTTTCAATTTTTACTATGGTAAAATACACATACCATAAAATTTACTGTTTTAGGTATTTTTAAGCATATGGCTCAGTGGCATCAAGTACGTTCATATTGTTGTGCAGCCATTGGCACCAGCATCTCCAGAACTTTCCATCTTCCCAGACTGACACTCTGTCCCCATCAAACGCTAACCCCGCCTCTCCTCCCCAGCCCCTGGCCCCCACTGTCTACTTTCTGTCTCTGTGAATCTCATGGTTCCAGGGACCTCATGTACGTGGGGTGACACAGGTTTAGCTTTCACTGAGGGTCATGTCCTCAGGGATCATTGATATTGTAGCAGGTGTCAAGATTTCCTTCCTCTTTAGGGCTGAGTAATATTCCATTGTGTGTTTATTTTACTTGCTCTATTGCCATATTTGGCTTCATCATCCATCCAGCGATGCACACTGGGGCTGCTTCCACCTGTTAGCTGTTGTGATTGAAGGGGCTGTGAATGTGGGGGTACGGATGTCCCTTCAGGACGCTGCTCTCATTACTCAGGGTGCACACAACGCTGTGCCAGGGGTTCCGATTCCTCCGCATCCCCCGTGGAGCTCTCGTATCTTCTGTTTTTTTAAATACTAGCCATCATAATGCGTGGGGGGTGGTTTCAGTTTTGCTTTTAAATAAGGCATCTTCACCCAGGGAAATCACAGGCCTTGTTTCCCACCAGAGGAGCTGTGACAGTTGAACACTGTCCAGAGATAACTTTTCCAGCTCTGGAAAGTTCCGCGGGACCTTTCCCATCAGTCCGTCCTACCCTCCACACGTCGCCGTGGCCAGGGGAGGCCGGGCCCCTCCTTGCTCTCCACGTGGCTGTCCCCGGGCGGAGCCTGTAGCAGGTGTTTGGTGACCTGAGTCGGCCTCCCCGGCCTGGCGGGTCAGGGCCTCTCCCCCCGGAAGCGGCTGCCCTCGGGGTGGGAGGGAGGTTGCCTGCAGCAGAGCTTCTCTGTTTGCTTTTGGAGGATGTGGTGCAGAATGCCCCATCCTCGTGGATGACCGGAAAGTGATGTCAGCCCAGGTGCTTCCGAGCCCAGGGCGGGGGTGGGGGTGGGGGTGGGGGGAAGGTTCCCGAAGCGAGGGTCAGGCCGGGGCTGACGACACTTTCCCCGAATGTGGTCAGCTTGGAAAACAGTGCCATTGGCTTCATGGGCAGCAGTTTCCTGAAAAGCTGGGTCCAGACCGGTGCCTGGGTGACCTGGGTCTCCTCACCTTCCCCAAGGATTTGCTGAGTGACCACGGTTGAGCCTTCTCTGTCAGAGCCTTGCTTTTCACTTATCTGTGATTAGTTCTTCCAGGCACTCGGGAGACAGAACGCGTGGGGCTGAGGGGGCGGGAACCCCTTGGGCAGATAATGCCACATCATCACGCCTGCCAGACCTCAGTTGGGGGGTGTGCATCCAGGTGGGGGAGGGTCTGGATGAGTCCCTTTGAGGGAGTCACCCCTAAAGGAAGAGCAGGATTTACCCATGCCCCACACCGAGGCGGCTGAATCTTGGGGACTCAGAGTGCATGACCTCCAAGGCATATGCAGGGGCTCCGCGGTGGTCCCTCAGCATGGGGATACAGCCCGGGGTGGGTACAGGCCTGAAGTGGTTGCTACCGAGCTCGGGGTGCAGGTGGAGCCCCTGGGGCCACAGCCGTCCTTCCGAGCCTCCATGGCTTCCAGGGCCTTCGACAGCCTGGGCGAGAAGAGGCCTGAGTGTCCACTTCAGTTCTCTTTCCTAACATCAGCTTTTCTAATAGTGGCCCTGATGTTTTGGCAGTCGGGCGCTGGGTCCCGCTCGCTGGCAGTGGGCTGCCCCATCATCATGTGGGGACTCACGGCATCCATGTCTCATGTACCTCCATCTGTGGGGAGTCAGTGAATCGATGTTCTTCGGGAAGAAGCAAAAACTGAGCAGGATGCAGAGGACCAGCTGCACCTTCCCCCACCAGGCTCTAACCGTAGGGTCTCTGCTTTCTTCTCTCTTCAGTTGGGAATGTACATGATGGGAACGTGGTGTCTGAACCGTGTCTACGCGCCCAGCCCAGGAGCACTGGTTGTGCCAGCAGCCTCAGCTCTCCACCCACTGCAGACCTGGGACCACCGCCCCCCAACACCCCCGACCACACCCCCACCCCCGGTGTCGCAGGCGGTGTTAGTGGTACTTCCGTGCCAAGCACGGGCCGAACGGGCACCTCATGCTGGACCACCTGCCCGGGGAGCTGAGGAGGGCTTGGGTGCTTATGTGTTGGATGTCTCAGAACCCCAGGTCACGCTCTGAGCTCCCCCTGAGAGGTGGCTGCCCACACACCAGCTGAGGGCCACCTCGATCGTGGTGCTTTGGGGATGAATTCTTCTGCTAACTTTGCATTCCCAGAGGAGTGTGGTGTCATTTCAGAGAAGGCCTCACCGACTCCATGGAGATGAGTCTGAGCAAACTCTGGGAGATGGTGAAGGACAGGGAAGCCTGGCATGCCGCAGTCCATGGGGTTGCAGAGAGCCGGACATGACTGAGCGACTGAACAATGCTTTTTCGAGACGGCTGCACGCTGCTTCCCATAATGGCCACTCTAATTCACATGCCCACTAAGACTGCACAGGGGCTCCCTTTTCCCACGTTCTCACTGACACTTGTTTTCTTTTAAAAAATCACAGCCATCCTTGGGACTTCCCTGGTGGTCCAGTGGCTAAGACCACGCTCCCAATGCAGGGGGCCCTGGTTCCATCCCTGCTCAGGGAACTAGATCCCACACACCAACTAAGACCTGGAGCAGTCAAATCAATACATAAAAATGTGCATGACCGTGACCTTCCCCCCAGGTGTGAGGGGATGCCTCACTGTGGTTTCGATTTGCCTTTCCCCACTTGTCAGCGATGCCGAGAGTGTTCTCATGTAGAGCATGTTTGAGGAAGGCCTCTCCAAGTGTTTCGTTCCAGTTGGGCTCTTGGGTTTGTCGTTGCTGAGCCCTTGGAGCGCTCTGTACGTCTGGACAGTGACACTTCATCAGATACGTGACTCTTGAACGCTTGCTCTCCTTCCGCGGGTTCTGTTGTCCCTGTTGAACGTGTCCTGTGATGGACTGGGGTGTCATTTGATGTCGTCCCGTGGTCTGATTTTTGTTAAGCAGGTGCCTGTGGGACCCTACACCCAAGAGGCTCCCCTCCGTCTGCTGACGCGTGGCCAAGCTGGGTGGCGCTCTCATCACAGGGCCCAGCTTTCGGGGCCAGAGCGTGAAGAGCGGCAGGAAGTCGGGCTCTGTCTGCTTCTCTCAGCAGCAGAGAGATGCCAGAGTCTCCCTTTGCGCTCTTGTCACGTGCTGGTGTCCCCTCCCCCGCCAAGCCATGTACCTTGTCTCAGAATGTGCCTGTGTTTGGAGATGCGGCTTTAAAGACACGATTAAGTTAAAATGAGGACTTCCCAGGTGGCGCTCATGGTAAGGAACCCGCCTGCCAGTGCAGGAGACATAAGAGATGCAGGTTCGCTCCCTGGGTTGGGAAGATTCCCCTGTGGGAGGGCAGGGAAACCCACTCCAGTATTATTGCCTGGAGAAGCCCCACAGACAGAGGAGCCTGGCGGGCTGCAGTCTGTGCGGTCACAAAGAGTCGGGCATGACTGGAGTGACTTAGCAGACCAGTAAAATAAAGTGAGTTCATCAGGGTGGGGTCTAATGCAGCCTGACTGGCGTCCTTACGTGCAGGACTCAGACACACAGGGGTCTGCCCACGTGAGGCTGCAGCGTGAAGACGGCTGTCTGCATGCCCGGGCGGGGGGAGTGATCAGGAGGCGCCGTCCCCACCAACACCTCGCCCTCGGCCACCCCTGCTGTGCCTGCCGCGCTGGCTGGTGTGGCGCCGGCTCACAGCAGCCGCCTCCCACCCCGTCTCCCGTCGGTGCTCCCCTTGACGGTGCCCATGGCCAGCTTGTGGCTCTGGCAGGTGCCCGGGGGCCGGGAGCCCGTGTCCAGCCATGAACCGCGGACGGTACCGGCCTCCTTGGTTTGCCGCTCGGAGCCCTGTTTCCCGGAGCCCTGTTTCCCGGAGCCCTTGGCTGCAGCCCAGCTTTATGTTCCAAATAGGAAAAGGCGGGTGATTTAGAGGCTCAGCCGTCGTTAGGCGTTACCTTGATTTATGTAAAAATAATATTCACTGGTTGAATAACAATGGCCCAGCGTTCACCTGCGGCCTGGGAGCCTCATAAAATGGGCACATTCATCTCCATTGCGATGACATCAATTTGTACCAGCCGTTCTTCCAGAGAAATGTGTCATGTTGTTCCAAGCGTACCTTCACTTGGTCGTGTTAAGTGGTTCCAACAGACCGGAGTGTATATTTTCTCTAGGGAAACTCTTGTCTATTATTTCAGCTGAAAACATTCCTCGCACACAATGACTAATCAGGACTGCAGATCAGCGCCGGCCGGGCCGGGCCACCTGCTGCCCCGCAGCCGGGGGGTGGGCGCCCAGGTTCCGCTGGCCTGGTGGTGCTGGGAGGAAGCAGGCGGGGGGCCGTTCCTGTTTCCTTTCCCTGGAACTCAAGGGTATTTTGTCAGCCTTTCCCCCACTTGACTCGGGAGGGTCTGGCCTGTGGGCTCACACGCTGCCACGGAGGGCTGGCTCCCGGGCGGCCGCTCCCAGGGGTGACCTCATGTGAGGGGAGCCAGTGTTGGCGGTTGCTCCCTTTCTTCTCCTTTCCCGAGGGAAGGCTAATCTCCAGGAACACAGAGCCTCTGGGGACCCATAAAGCCGAGCCCAGGAGGAGCGGGATTGTTTCATTGTTGCCGCCCCGAAGCAGAGTTTGTTTTCCTAGCGGTTCTCTTCCCTTCAGGAAAGCGCTGGCCTGCGGGCCCCGATGGGGTATTCTTGCGCCCCTGGTCCCGGCTTTCCCCCCATTGTTCCCGCTGCATTTTATCGCCGAGATCTCTGTCAAGTTCAATGCCCTTCTCTGGTCCTGTGCTGGTTCCCGCTGCTGGGATGCCCACCCGCCAGTTCCCTGGACTCTGAGGGCGAACGCGCAGGGCCCGGTCACCACTTCTGGGGTTGTGACCCGTCCTGAATGGCCCCGAAACCCGCCCGAGGCGTGGGCAGGACGCTCAACTGTGTCGGTGGCTTGGCGTCCCCCAGCCCAGCATCCGGGCGGCTCCCGCCTCGGGTGAAAGCCCGCAGTGGCCGCCTCGACGTTAGGGCTGGAGGGTCAGTAGAAGCGGCAGAGGCCCCTTCCTGACTGACTGCTGGGGTGACTGACTGTGACCCTACGGCTTGGCCGAGTCGCCCCCTTCCCCGAGCCGCCCTGGAATCTGCTCGTCAGTTCCCGAGATCGGCCTCCGGGATGCGGGGACCATCCAGCGTGCGGCCCACAGGAGCCTCTCCCCGCACTGAGGTTGGGGGGCCGGCCCATCCTGGAGGTGCTGGCTCTGCAGGCCCCTGAGTGAGGCCGCAGGATGCCAAGAAGGGAGGGGCGCTGAGAGGGTCACCCCCGAGCTAAAGAACACCCGCACGCCGTGTGCGTAGCGGCACCACTCACAGTGGCCAAAGCGTGGACGCGACTGAGCCTCACTGACAGATGAGTGGGTGAAGTGCGGTACGCACCGTGGGACACGGCTCGCGCACAAAAGCAATGCAGTGATGCCACGGGCGGGATCACTCCACAGGCGACCACACGAAGTGAAGTGAGTCAGAGAAAGACAGCCACTACGTGCGGCCACTGACATGCGAATCTAAAACACCGCACGGATGAACGCGTCTGCGAAAGAGGAACAGACTTGAGACGTGGACCACACGCTTGTGGTCGCTAAGGGGGAGGGAGGGGACAGAGGGAAGGACTGGGAGTCAGGAATCAGCAGAGGCCTGCCCTGGCTGTCTGAGCGCGGGGCTGGAAAAGAATTTCCAGACACACAGGATTTCAGAAGGGAGTAAGTTTATTCAGAGCAAAGAGCAGAAATAATGAGTGCAGCCGGCCGGGAGAGCCAACGCTTTTCGTGGGTTGTGTGTGTGAAAGTGTTAGTCACTTAGTTGTGTCCGACTCTGCAACCCCATGGACTGTAGCCCGCCAGGCTCCTCTGTCCGTGGGATTCTCCAGGCAAGAACACTGGAGTGGGTTGCCGTGCCCTCCTTCAGGGGATCTTCGAAATCCAGGGATCCAACCTGGGTCTCCCGGTTTGCAGGTGGATTCTTTACCGTCTGAGCCACCCAGGGAGCCCCAACCTTGATGTGGGACTGCACAAAACTATTACATACGAGATGGGTAAACACAGGGTCCTACCGCAGAGCACAGGGATCTATAAAATATTCAATATCTTGTGATTAACCGTAATGGATAAGGATATTTTAAAAACATTGTCTGTATGTGTGTAACTGAGTCACTTGACTGTAGAGAAGAGATTGGCCCAATATTGTAAATCAAGACAAAGTGAAAAATAGTGAAAGTGGAGTCGCTCAGTCGTGTCCGACTCTTTGTGACCCCATGGACTGTAGCCCACCAGGCTCCTCCGTCCACGGGATTTTCCAGGCAAGAGGACTGGAGTGGGGTGCCATTTCCTTCTCCAGGGGATCTTCCTGACTCAGGGATCGAACCCCGGTCTCCCGCACTGCAGGCAGACGCTTTACCGTCTGAGCCACCAGGGACAGGTTTTTAAAATAAAATTTGTAAAGAAAGGAAGAAGGCGTCACGTGCTGTTGGCTGAGCTGGTCTGGCCCGGTGGGCGGGCGCGCACTGCCCTCTGGTGGTGACCCACGGCGGGCCGCGCCGGCCTTCTGGGAAGCGGGTGGCTCCGGGGCCACCGTGGGCATTACCCGCGGTCTCAGCTCCACACATGCTTGCGCGTGTTCTGTGTCCCGCGCTGCGGGCGGATCGGATGAAGGACACAGCGTTACGTCACGCGCTGTGTTGAGTCCTCTGGATATTCGTCCGTGCCGCCCCCCCGGACGCCCAGCACGGCGAACCTTGGAGTCGAACGAGGTCCTCAGGCCGGGCCCGATCCCGTGTGGCTGGTTCTTTCTGAGAAGAGCGAGGAGGACTCAGACGCACACAGGGACGACCATGCGGCGGACACGCGAGAAGGCGCGTCTCACGAGGGGCCGGTCATCTTCAGGGCTTCACCCCAGACCCGTGTCCTTGGGGGCTGGGCTGCCCCGCAGCCCCTTTGGTCCTGGGCCTGAAATCCAGGCCTGCCCACCCCCGGCCCCACTCCCGGGTCAAGCACTGCTCTGCGCCCTGGAAGTGTCCGAGGACTCCCCCTGCTCTGGGCGCTGGTGAGGGCACCCCCGTACGCCTCTCCCCTTCCCCTGGCCGCCCCACCATGCACCTAGGGCTTGCCCAGCCCTGCCGGCCAGGAGCTGCCTGGGGCCAAGCCCCACCCACGTGGCTCTCTCCAGCTGGAGCAGGCCCAAGAAAGCCCACAGGCCCTCGAGCAAGGCTGGTCCTCAGCTCAGGTGAAATCAAATCTCATCAGGCAAGCCTGGGGGATCTGTCTTCACAAAACAGAGAGAACTTCTACAACTCAGGAATAAGAAGAGAAACAACTCAATTTAAACACAGGTGAAGGACTTGAGCAGAGGTTTCTCCAGAGACACAAACATGGCCAACAGGCGCATGGAAAGATGGTCCATGTCATTAACCATCAGGGAGACGCAGGCAGAACCCCGTGAGAAGCCCTTCACACCCACCAGGACGGCTTTGGTCAAACAGATACACAGTGATGAGTATTGACAAGAATGCTGGGACACGGGAACCCTCGTACTCCACCAGTAGCAATGCAAAACAGCATAGCTGCTGTGGAAAGCAATCGGACAGCTACTCAAAAAGCTAAACACAGTTACTGTGAAATCCAGCAATTCCACACCCAGGCACACACCCTAGAAAACTGGAAATGCGACCACTCACACACACTTGTACACAAATGTTCACGCCTTCTTCCTGACAGCCCCAAATGGAAATGATGCATGTGTCCACCGACAGAAATGCGAGTAAACGAAGTGTCACACATATATGTGTAATGTATGTGCGTATACACGCATACAGTGGCATATCCGTCAGTCATATAAAGGCACAAAGTCCTGATTCACGCGGCCACACGGGCAAACCTTGCGACTCTGATGCTGAGCGGGAAGAAGTCAGGCACTAAAGGCCTTATATTTCCTCCTATCGGCCTGTGTTTCCGGTTAGGGTTAGGGTTAGGGTTAGGTGAATGAGACAGCAAATGAATGAGAAGGGGCTGGGGGAGGGGGAGGGGGAGTGCCAGCCGTGCGTGTGGAGCTTTTGGGGAGGTGATGAAAATACTCTGGAGTCGGGTGGTTTATGGGTACTGCATAACTTTAAAAATATACCTGTTGTTTAATTATTCAGGCGTGTCTGACTCTTGCAACCCCATGGCCTATATAGCCCACCAGGCTCCTCTGTTCATGGGGACTCGCCAGGCAAGAATGCTGGAGTGGGCGGCCATGCCCTCCCCCAGGGGATCTTCCCCACCCAGGCATTGAACTCATGTCTCTAGTATCTCCTGCATTGGCACGTGGGTTCACCATTAGAGCTGCCTGGGAAGCCCAATAAAAGATCGGTAACGTAAAAATCACTTTGGCTAAGATAATTTGTATTTCTTTCCAAACTCTTCTTCCAGAGTAAAATAAGCGTCTTTCTGGTTATGAGTAGGTTCTGCGGGAGTGTATCTGTTCCCGGTGGGGCTGAGGTCCCCCCCACCCCGCCCTTCCGCATGGCCCAGAAGGAGCCACACGAGGGCGCTGTGGCCCTCACTCTGCTCAGGGCTGAGGCTGAGCGGCCTGGTCCCCAAGCCGGCTGCAGTTGGGACCTGGAATCCTTGTACCTCAAGGCAGAGGGCCCCAGGGAACCCTCGGGGAGAAGCCGGGGTGAGCTGACTGGGTGGCTGAAAGGAATCGTGTTTCCCTGTGTTTTATGTTGTCAGATGTGATGGGGGTATGGTGGTCATATTTTAGAATTCTCATCTTTTAATATCTCCCAGAATATTTAAGAGTAAAAATGTGTCTGGTCCATGCTGGAAAATACTTTAGCAGAGGGCGTGAAAGAGATGAAGCAGATACAACCAAGCGTTAATAGTTTAAAATTTTAACTGATGGGCATCATTGTTGTTGTTGCCACTAAATCATGTCCAACTCTTTCTCCCCATGGACTGCCAGGCTCCTCTGTCCATGGGATCTCCCAGGCAAGAATATTGGAGTGGGTTGCCATTTCCTTATTCAACATGTATCTAAGATCTTTATCTGTGTATCTATATCTGTCTATGGATGAGATAATATTAAATGAAACCCTGTATATCCATCAACTGATGAGTATATGGGGGTCCATTTAATATTATTTTACTATAATATTATCTCTTGCATAGATAGGTGGTGCTCGTAGTAAAGAAGCTTCCTGCCCCCAACGCAGGAGATGGAGGGTTCGATCCCTGAGTCGGGAAGATTCCCTGGAGGAGGAAATGACAACCCACTCTAGTATTCTTGCCTGGAGAATCCCACGGACAGCGGAGCCTGGTGGGATACAATCCACAGGTCCCAAAGAGTCGGACATGACTGAGTGACTAACACTTTCACTTTTTCATAGATTGTTGAGGTGAACACACAGAACATCATCCCCCAGATGCTTTGTCCAGTGGCCAGGGGTGACAGCTAAGCTGGTGATGGGCTGTGAATGGGGGTTTCAGTGGTGACCACGTGGAGACCGTCTCAGGAGGGGACTGGGGGAGTGCCCGAGGTGGGCAGGTCGAGTGTGTCTGGGGGACCGGGATCCGTCAGCACCCAGCCCGGCAGGACGGCTTATTCGCCCCCTGTGCGACGCAGTCACGTCGCGCAGCGCGGCTGGTAGGAGGACCTGCTTGGTGTTTGGTCAGCCGCCTCCCCCGGGCGAAGGCAGGTCGGGCAGGTTGCTGGGTGCCTGGCCTGGGACACAGCCCTCCCAGGAGAGCCTCGGTTACCTGATGAGCAGGTGAAGGGGCAGAGAACCACTGGGGATTTCCAGTTTCTTCTTCATGCTTTCCGTTTAAGTTTTCAAGTTTTCTACAGAGACATTTTATACTAAAAAAAATAAGCGAATGACACTAAAACTAGCATGACATTGTGAATCAGCTATACCCCAATATAAAGTTTAAAAGCCTAAATAATAATAGTAAGTGTTACCTTCAAAAGCCAATGTGTGTGGAGCATCCACTTGCGGCTGGCGGGAGTGGAAAATGGCCTGATCGTGTAGGACCGTTAGGCAGGGCCTGGCACAGCGGGGCACGCTCCTACTCTACGGTCCGCAGTCGTGCTCCTTGGTATTTATTTACTCAGAGGAGCTGGAAATGTCTAGCCACGCAACTGTTTGCATGTGGGTACGTGTGGCTGTTGCTTTATGTATAATTGCCCAAATTTGGAAGCACTGTTCCAGGAGGTGAACGGATAAAGAAACCGTACAGACAGACAACGGAATGTTATTCCGCACTAAAAATAAATGAGCTATCAAACCATGAAAGGAGGGACTTCCCTGGTGGTGCAGTGGTTAAAACTTCGGCTTCCAGTGCAGAGGGTACTGGTTTGATCCCTGGTTGGAGAGCTAAGATCCCATATGCCTCCTGGCCAGAAAACGAAAGCATAAACGATATTGTAATAAATTCAATAAAAACTTTAAAAATGGCCCACATCAAGAAAAAAAACTAAAAAAAAAAAGGAACTTGAAAAGACATAGAAGGGCCTTAAATGCAAATTGCCGAGTGGAAGAAACCAGTCTATAAAGGCTGCACCCTGTGAATGCCAGTGTACGACGTTCTGGAGAAAAGACTGTGGAGACAGTGAAATGACCCATGGTTTCCAGGGCTTGGAGGAGGGAGGGCTGAATAGGGGGAGAAGGGGCTCCTCCGCACGGTGTTGTAGTGGGGCACGGCCATCACACTGCGGTCCCCCCGCGGCGTGGGCAGGAGCGGCCCCGAGGCAGCCTGAGGACCCTGCGTGGGGCAGACGCGTCGGCGGGGCTTGGAGATTATCGCCACGTGCTGCTGGGGGGAGGGCCGTGGGAAGCCGCTCTGCTTCCTGCTCAGTTGTGCTGTGACCCTCAGCTACTCTAAAAATAAACTCTATTAAAACGTTTTAAAAATAAAAGTGAATGTGAGCCCACAGACGCTGGGTCTCAGTGCAGCTGCGGCTCCAGGCCCAGCGCGAGCCTTGGGGGCCCTGGGCATGGGCAAAGTCCACTCCCGGGCCCCGCCCCGCGGCGGGACCCCTCGGTCCCCCAGCGTGTTTGAGTCTTGAGTGTTTTTCTTGGCTTGGATGAACAGGGTAGGTTGCACTCTTTGTCAGTTTTGGAATTGAAGGTATTTTTAAGAAACGCAGCCAGGATCGTGGGAACATCCTGAAGCCGTCGGCGTGTCTGGAGTCTGCAGTCAGCCCCCTTCCGCCCCCTCTAACCTCCCCGCTCAGCCTCTGCCCTCCAGCCTCCTCCCCCCACCTCAACGCGGACCGCAGCTCAATGCCTGTCCTGTCTGGAGTCTGCGGTCGGCCCTGTCCTGCCCCCAGCTCCCCCTCCCCCTGCACCCCCACACCCTAGGCAGCTCAGTGGACGTAGTTCATTTAGGTTTCAAACTCAGGCGTGGGCAGTCGAGGAGACTGCCTGCACCCCCCTCACCCCGGACCACGGCCACTTCTTTCTCCTGATCGTGACCTGTGCCAGCAGAGTGGACAGTTGAAGGGGCCAGGCCGCCTGGCGTGTTCCAGGCCACTCCTGGCCCCCACCCCCACCCCCATGAGATAATTGCAGCTCTAGTTGAGAACAACTAAACAAACCTGAACCCACCTCAGGAGCCATTAAATTAGGAGACGGGTGCTCCCCCGGGGGCCCGGTGGTTAGCACTCCCCACCCCCACTGCAGGGGGCCCGGGTTCGGTCCCTGGTCTGGGAACTCAGATCCTGCTAAGGAAGGCGAGTCAGTAACTTCTGCTTGGTAATGAACTCAGCGTCTCAAACAGCAGGGAGCTCTCCGCTCAACATCTCTCTCGAGTCACCACTGAGGTGTCGGTCGGGCCGTGGTCTCTTTGGAAGGCCCCACCGGGAAGCAAAGGTCCTCCATGGACTCTGCTCCACGGATGTAAGATAAAACTTTCCAAAAATTAATGGTATTCTCTGTATGTTAGAATGAAACACACAGGCTTCCTGAGTGGCTCAGCGGTCCACCTGCAACGTAGGAGATGCGGGTTCGATCCCTGGGTTGGGAAAATCCCCTAGAGGAGGGCATGGCTACCCACTCCAATATTTTTGGAGGGACAGACCCATGGACCGAGGAGCCTGGCGGGCTACAGTCCATGGGGTCGCAAAAGTCGGCCATGACTGCAGCAACTGAGCATGCTCCCGCAAATAAGCACATACCATTTGCAATCCTTCATAAAATGAGATACATGAAAATCTAACACAACACGCACAGCACATGGACACGGAAGACTGCACAGGGCCGAGGGAAGAACCAAGGAGCGGGTTATCCAGGAGCACAGCCACCTGGAAGAGTCACAGGGAAATGTGTGAAAACAGTCCTAAAGGTCGGGTGCCCCGCAGACCTCGCAGGGACCGACGGCTTGGTTCCAGACCACGGAAATAAAGCGAACACAGCAACAAAGTATGTCACACGGAGTTTTTGTTTCCCCAGTGCAAATAAAAGTGGTGTTTGCACCAGACTGTAGTCTATTACGTATGCAACAGCATTATGTCTCTTATTGCTGAAAACTTCTAACCATCATCTGAGCCTTCAGTGAGTCAAAGGAGCAACATCACAGATCACTGACCACAGATCACCCTGCAAATACAGTAACGATGAGAAAGTCTGAAATATGGTGAGAATTACCAAAACGTGACACAAAGACATGAAATGAGGAAGTGCTGTTGGAAAAATGGCCCAATAGACTTAATCTACTCCGGGTTGCCACAAACCTTCAGTTTGTGAAAAAGAAATGAAAAAAAAAACAAAAAACCCGCTGTATCTGTGAGGCTAATAAATCAAGGTGTAGCCTGCATACAAGTCCATTTTCGTTCATATAACTGTTGAAATGAAAAAAAATTATGAGAATGGAGAGCCGGTTAGTGGTTGCAGGAGGTAGGGAGGGGGTGGGGCAGGAGGGAAGTGGGCGTGGCTAAGCAGCGGCAGCACGTGTCCCTCTGGGCGGAGACGTCGCCGCGGTTCTGCAAAATGTAACCGCGGGAGGAGCTGAGCGAAGGCCACCGGGGCTGGCGCCAGGGGCGAGGCCGCTCGGGGGTCCTCACTTTGCGGGGGGCGCTGTGGGGCCAGCCGCCTGCTGGCGTCCCTCCCGGAGACCCGGCGTCTTCTGCTCTTGGTGCAGGCCGGGCTCCCTGTGGGCTCACGGTTGCCAAAGACTTGCATTGCACCACAGCGCGGCCTCCACCCGTTTGGGGAGCGGGGCCCCAAGAGCTGCTGGGGATGGGACGTGGTCCCCGGATCCCCTCCCGCGCTCGCGACACCCCTGTGCAGAGACCACCCGCCCCCCCGCCGGCCGGCGGGGGACCCGGGGCCGGGAGGAGGGCTGAGGAGCGGGGCTTCGCGCCGGCTGACCCTAGCCCTGCAGTTTGCCGTTCGGTCTGTGGCCGCAGCCGGGAGTGTGGAAACCGCTGCGGGGCGGGCTCCAGCGGCGAGGCCGCGGGGTTGCTTCATCTCCGTATCCTCACTCCGCGTCTCGCCATCCTTCCGGCCGCCTGGCTCCCCCATCCCCGCCCGAGGACCCCGCCCTCCACCACCTCCTGCCTCTGGGGATCTGGATGCCCGCTGATGGCCCCACCCTACTCCCCCAGAACACCGGCCTGGCCATGCTGCCCCAGAACCACCCTGGTCTGTCTCAACGCGTCGCAGTGGGGCCCTGGACCCCTCCAGACCAGCTCCCCCGACCCCACCTGGCAGCTCTGGACTGGGACTTGGTGCCGGCTCCAGCCGGTGCCCAGCCCTAGGCCACTGGCCCTCCAGCCTGCCCATCTTCCCGGCTCGCAGGCCACATGCTGTGTCCTGACCATGACCCCTTTTTGGTGGAAGGGTTTGCAGGCCTGTCTTATCCCAGCTTCCCAGGTGACTCGGTTAAGAGCCCACCTGCCAAGGCAGGAGACATGTGTTTGATCCCTGGATCAGGAAGATCCCCTGGAGAAAGAAATGGCAACCCACTCCAGTAGTCTTGCCCGGGAAATTCCGTGGACCGAGGAGCCTGGTGGGCTACAGTAGTCCATGGGGAACCAAGAGTCAGACACGGCTGAGACTGAACCATCAGCTTATCCCGCAGAACAGAGCCTTCCAGCACCCCTCCCCCTGGGCCACGGCACAGTGGTTCCGGATTGTTCCAGAATCGGGATGCCTGCTGACGAGGACGACTGTCCACATGTCTTCACACTGCTGGGCGTGAGCTTCAGGGCCCATTCCCAGAGGGGGCCGAAGGTCTCAGGGGAAAGGGATGTCCCGTCTCCTCAGATGCCACCTGACCGGCCTGGGCTGCCCCGACATGTGAGTGTGTGAGCCCAGCCTGTCCCCGCCTCTGGCCTGAGCGGCCCACCTTGCACGGCCACTTGCTTGGCCTCTCCCTGGCGTGAGTGTGTGTGTGCGTGTGTGAGTGTATCTGCGGCCCGTTCTCGTATCTGCATTTTGCACAGTCTCCTGTCTCCCCACCTGGCTTGTTAAGCATCCTTAACTGTTCCGAATGTTGGCACATTAGCCCCTGGGTGTGCCCCGTCATATTCATCTCTCCCACTCCCTTTTACAATGGGCGGGGATGTAATTTTATGTCATTGAATCTGTGTCTTTTATCGTATGTAGAGTTTCAACTCCTCACGCCCCGTCTGTGAAGGAATTGGCCTGGATTTCAGAGTTCAGTGCTTCTGTGGTTTCACTTGTCAATGTTGACGTTTGCTCCTTTGCAATTTCGTTTCGTAATGGCGTGAGGTGTGCCCACGTTCCCTGTTTCTATGTGACCCCCCGGCTGTGTCCCCGTGTCATTTTATCTTCAGAAAGCCCACCGCTCCCCTACCTTCATCATATACTGAATCTCCAGATGAGCTTGGGTCTGCTCCTGAAGTTTCTATCAATGCAAGTCACATTCGTAATGTGAAATTTTCTAGGAACCACAGTTAAAAAAAAAATAAAGAGAAACAGGTGAGAGTAACTTTAATTTCTTTAAAGTTTATTTTTAGTCACTTGGCTGCGCAAGGTCTTGGTTGCTGCCTGTGGGGTCTGGTTCCCCGACCAGGGATCGAACCCAGGCCCCCTGCACTGGGAGCACAGAGTCTTAGCCTCCGGACCACCTGGGAAGTCCCTGACTTTAATATTTTTACCTGAATCTACCCAAACATTGCTTGAGGTGCGGTTGGTATAGGCATGTGATTACTGGTGCGTCGGCCGCTTTTGGCCGGGAGGCTGGGCTTGTGCGGCCCTCCATCAGGACACCACATCCTAGGGCCAGCGGCCGTTCGAACACGTGCCAGCCTGTCCCCTCCGCCCGTCCACTCGGGGCTGCCCTCGCTGCGGTCACGGTACCGGGGCCCAGGGTGCATCTGTCCGGCAGGGCCTTCTCCTCACCCAGCTGGGGCTACCTTGGCAGAGAACAGTCTCCCCTCCAGCGGGAACTGTCCTTTGGGGGCAGCTGGCATTTTGGTGAGAAAATATGAGAGATCCCTGTTTGTTTGGGAACTTGTCCTAGGAGAATTTGTCTCTCTCGTTTTGCTGATTCGAGGTCTGTTCATCTGCCAGGGATCGGGAGACGATTCTTCACTGAATATGGAATTTTCTTCTGCTTCTACCAACCAGCTTTGACATAGCTTCTTAGGAAATGTGACGAACTGTGAAAATAAAAATAGAGACCAGTGCTACACCTTCTTATTGCTGCCTCATTTGCTGAGTGCCCGGCTCCTCCGGCAGCAGGGATGTGGATTCTGAAGGAAACGGGCTGTGCTTCCTTTCGGGACTCTGTGCGTGCGCTCCCATCTCTGGCTTCACGCTCAGTAGCTGTAATTGCTTTTCCGCAAACCTGGCTTTTTCTGTCTGCCCCATGTCACTCTTTCCACCCAAGGACGATCCTTCCCCGTGAGTCGTGCCCAGCCGAGCCGCAGACGGGCCTTCCGGGCGGGACTCTGTGCTCTGGGCCCAGAGTCCGCCTGGGGAGGCCTGGTGCTTCCTGCTGGGATTCCAGACTCTGGGCTGGCCGCTGGGGCGACCGCATGGCGGCTGGCCCTCAGTGCGAGGGGGGCTGGGAGCCCAGCAGGCGGGGCTGGGGACACCATTAGTCAGCCGTTAGTCAGCCCGCGCGGAACGGGCCCTGCAGGTTCTCAGGTTCTCACGGGGCGCGGGGCAGGGCCCAGGCGTCTGCACAGAAGCCGGTCAAGGGCAGGGCCGCCCGCCCCTCCCTGCCCAGCGGACGCCCCTCGCTGGGTGGGGCCGCCCACCCCGGGGTTCCTGCACTTTCCTCAGCTTGGCCTGCGAAGGCAGCCCTAACCCGACCCCAAGCCTGACCCTGACCCTGACCCTAACCCTTAAACCTAACCCTAACTCCTAGCCGGACCCTAACTGAGTTCCAGGATGCTTCCAGAAAGTTCTCGCATGGAGACTCTCTCCCGTCGCCCGCTGAGCGACAGCTCCTGGGTGTCCCACCGGGGGCCTTATGCCTGTGTGAGTCCTCTCGGGAGCTTCACGCATGTAAGCACACTTGTGTGTGCAGAAGTGCGTCTTCTCCAGGGCTGCCTTCCGCACACGGAGCAGCGCTCTGCCCACAGGCGGCCGCTTTTGTTTCATTGTTATTATGATTAAACCACACCGTGAGCTCTGCTCTCTTAGAAAGTGTCCACAGTTATGTTAACTCTGGGGGCTTCATACAGTAGATCCTCGAGAAAAACTGAGACTTTATACTGGACTATTTTTATTACTTATGTTCAGAAGGAATTACAGTAAGATGCATGTAACACGGGCTTCCCAGGTGGCTCGGTAATGAATTCGCCTGCAATGCAAGAGACTCGGGTTCAATCCCTGGGTTGGGAAGATTCCCTTGGAGTAGGGAATGGCACCCCACTCCAGTATTCCTGCCCGGAGCGTCCCATGGACACAGGATCCTGGTGGACAGTAGCCCATGGGGGTCTCAAAGAGTTGGACACGACTGCACGCACGTCACGCACGGCACAAAGTTCACCGTTTTAGCCACGTCTGAGCGCAGGCTTCGGAGGCATCGAGTCCATTCCCACTGCTGTGCCACCCCTCCCACCATCATCTCCAGAACTTTCCCTCTTCCCAAACTGATGCTCCGTCCTCCCCCCACCCCCGGCCCCCACCGTCTACTTCCCGTTTCTGTGAAGCTAACGACCCCAGCACCTCGTGCAGGATTTGTCCTGGGTCTGCCCTTTCCACCGGGCATCGGGTCCTCAGGACTCATCCTCGTCGCAGCCTGAGTCACGTGTCATTTCCTGCGGAGGTGCGCCATGTCCCACTGCCAGCCCTGACCGCACAAGCCCACGGCGCTCCTGACGGCGCCCGGAGGGCCGGGAGCAGGGGGCCGCCGAAGCTGCAGGAAGAGCTGTCGGCAGCCGACTCTTCGTGGCACTGGGGGGTGTGACCCGGTGTGGCCGGGTGCCCTCCTCTCCCTAGGCCAGCCCATCCTCATTCCACACACAGTGGCCACACCCTGCCCCGGTGCCTCCTCCCTCCCGGATGGAGCAGACGGATAATGAGCCCAGGTGATCAGGGAAGCAAAGCGACCTCAGGGTCCAGTAGCTCTACTCCCTGGACACCTAACTCCACTGGGGCGAAAACGTGTGTCCACACAGGGATTTGTCCCGACTGCTCATGGCAGCCTGTGCATGTAGACAAAAAGTGGAAACCATCCACGGGGCCATCAACACACGGGCGGATAACACGTGGCCCATTCAGTCAGTGGAACGAAGTTCCGACACGGGCCACCGAGTGGTGGTCCCTGCGAGCTGGTTCTCAGACAGGGCTACATATTGTGTGATTCTGTCTATAGTCAATGTCCAGAGTGGGCAGATGTGCAGACCGGTGAGGACCAGGGCCCGGCGGGAGGGTGCCCGTGAACGGGTTTCCTCTGGGTGATGGAGGCACAGCTTTGTAAGGTCCTGAAGCCCTCGGAACGGCACCCGGTGTAAGGGAGGGTCCCCTGGCCTGTGAACTATGCCTCCATAGGACGCCTTCTTGTCGTGCTTGTGGCAATGGCTCCTCAGCCCTGTGCACGCCCTGGAAATCTCTGAACGCACAGGCAAGGCGGTGAGTTGTATGGTGATGAACTGTCTCAATAAAGCGTGCGGCCAGGAGCCCGGGGCGAGCTTGGTGTTTCTGAGGGGAGGAGAGGTGGCCTGTCTGCTGGGGTTGGCGTGGGAGCCAGGGCTCAGCTCCTGGGTGGGGCTGTGCCCACAGCGAGGGTGCAGCCTGAGACCTGAACCACACGGGGGTCTCAGGGGGCCCCCCTGTGGAGGTGGGGTCAGTGTGGGCCAGACCCAGGTCCAAGCCCGAGGGGCACAGACCAGGTGGCTTTGGCTGGTGTCATGGGCTGAGCCGTGTCCCCCAGTTCATGTGTTGAAGCCCCAAGCCCAGTGCTCAGAGCGTGACCATATTTGCAGACGGGCCTTGAAAGAGGCGGCTGAGTGAAAAGAGGTCACGAGGGTGGGTTAGCTGGGGACCTTCTGAGACAAGAGGTCGGGACACAGACGCGCAGAGGTGAGGACGCTGGGAGGTCATGGTGGACATTCGCCAAGGAGAGGGAAGGTCCCCAGCCTCAGGCTTGCAGCCCCCACATCGTGGGGAAGGGACTCCTGCCGCCGAAGCCTGGGGAGGGTGCTAGGTGCTGGGGGAGCCCCGTGAGGAACCGTGGGCGTATTTCTGGAGCAGAATTCACGCTGGACGTGGAGCGAGAGGGGAGGGGACGACCAGAGTGCTTTGGGATTCAGATCCGAGCCGCTGGTGGGTGGGGACCCCGCATGTTAGACGGTAAACTGGGCTGCAGCGGAGTGGTCCGCTGGGGGCTGCCCAGGAACCCCCAAGACTGTCCCCGGCCTCTGCTGGGGGCGTCGAGGACCCAGCAGCCCTGGGCAGTCCCCAGCTCCTTCTGCAGCCCCTTCATGGGCTCCAGCGCCACGCACTGTCCGCACCAGCAAATGAAAACAAAACCCAGAGGTGCCCGGGGCTGAGCAAGGACCCTGCAGTGGGAGGGGGAGAAAGCGGAGTCCAGGGGTCGCTGGAGGTCGAGCCCGAGGTCCCCGGAGTACCTCTGCCTGTCATGGGGCAGACCCAAGGGGCCAGCTTTGCTGCAGGCAGCGCGGCCCTCAGGGGTGGGTCCTGCTCCTTGTCCCCCACCAGCAGGGGCTCGGAAGGGCCTCCTTGGATCCATGAGTGGAGAAGCAGAGGGGGTCGTGAACACAGGGAGAATGGAGAGGGTGCCAGATTCTCTGGGCCCTGGAGCGGGGAGGGGTGTCAACGCCCCAGAGAGAGCCCCCAAGACACTGCCCGGTGACCCCCCTGGCCGCCACAACAGCGCGTGCTGGGCTGGTCTTCAGAGGCCAGGCTCTTGGGCGGCCCTGGACCAGAATGTTCCCCCTCACTCAGTGCCCCCCCCCCCCCCCGGAGCCCGAGATGCTGCCCTTGGCTCTGACGTCCTCCCCGGAAGCCCCAGCCAAGCCACACACGCCCGTGTGGGCCCCCGCCCTGAGTCGAGCAGAGTGGCAACGGGCTCTCCTGTCCTTGAGCTCGGCTGCCCCCACCTGGCAGTCGTCAGCCCCCAGTGTGTCCCCCTGGGGCCCAGGCCGCACCAGCTCAAGGTCTCAGAGGCACGTGGGGGTCTACAGTCCCACGCCCGCCCCCACGCCTGACCACGCGCCTCGGACGCCCACTCCTCCCTGCTGTCCTGCAGGCCTCAGGGTAACTCACCTTGACGGGGCCGTCCCCCCTGCTGCCCTAGTCCACCTCCGACTGCTGGCCAGAGACAGGGCAGTATCCATCATCCAGGCTGTGAACAGAGAGAGGACTGGCCAGGAAAGAGGAGTGTTTACAGATTTTATTTTTCAAAGACAGGCCTGAGAAGTCTTCCAGCCCACACCTTTTCCTGGAGCCGCGATGCCCCGTGAACGTGAGGGTGCTCATACACCCTACCAGCAGTGGGTTACAGGACAGGGGACGCTGCAAAACCTCCCCAGGGGCTCGAGGCCCCCGTGGTCAGGATGTGGGTCAGTCCCCCCAGATATGATGGGGAGAAGCCCCAGGGCTTAAGGGAGGCATCCAGCCAGCAGCCATAGTGCCAGACGCTGAAATCACATGGTGGACCCAGCTGAGCCCTCTCGAGGTTCTGACTCACAGGAACCACGAGAGATTAAAGAATCACTACATTGATGTTGGACTATAAAGAAAGGTGAGTGCTAAAGAACTGATGCTTTTGAACTGTGGTGTTGGAGAAGACTCTTCAGAGTCCCTTGGACCGCAAGGAGATCCAACCAGTCCATCCTAAAGGAAATCAGTCCTGAATATTCATTGGAAGGACTGATGCTGAAGCTGAAACTCCAATACTTTGTCCACTGGATGCAAAGAGCTGAGTCATTTGAAAAGACCCTGATGCTGGGAAAGATTGAAGGCGGGAGGAGAAGGGGACGACAGAGGATGAGATGGTTGGATGACATCACTGACTCAATGGACATGAGTTTCAGCAAGCTCCGGGAGTTGGTGATGGACAGGGAGGCCTGGCGTGCTGCAGTCCATGGGGTCGCAAAGAGTCGGACATGACTGAGTGACTGAGCTGAGCTGAAGTTGATGTTTTTTCACTAAATTTCGAACTGTTACGCAGCAACAGTCATTTCAAAACAGACTAAATTCAGAACGAGAGCCACGAGAAAGCTAAACTCTGAGTTTCATCAGAGGTGTCATGGCAGTTCAGTGGGGAAGGTTAAATTTTTCAACAAATGGTGCTAGAACAATTGGATAAACTTTGATCTCTACCTGACACATACACACAAAAGAAGTCATGAAGGATTACCGCCCTAAAGAGACTGCTGAGAGTGTAAAGCTTAGAGAAGAGACAGAAGAGATGTGCGTGACCTTGGAATAAGTAGGCAAAGATTTCTTGGAGAGAACAAAAGAAGCTTGAGGTAGAAAATGAAAAATCAATAAATTGGAACCTACCCAGGTCACAAACATCTGTTTCTTTTTCTTTTAGTTTTTTTGCCGTACCACATGGGGTCTTAGTTTCCCAACCAGGGATTGAAGCCAGGTCTCCTGCACTGCAAGGCAGAATTTGAGCCACCAGGGAAGTTCCCCGACCAAGTTCGAAAGCAGTTCAACAAGCAAGGAGGCAGCAAATGCTTTGAGAGCAAGGGGACGCTCACAAGCCATCAAAAATGTCAGCCTACCTCTTGTACCTTATACAAGAACGAGCTCAAAGTAAGATCATGAACTTAAATTTAAAACGTAAAACTAAACATTTAGGGGGAAAAGAGGAAAGCTTTAGTGCCCAGAGCCGAGCAGCACATTCTCAGGCTTGGCGCTCCTCTTCCTGTGCTGCTGACTGGCGCCTCAGGGTGTCCGCTGGGAGGACCAGGCTGGCCGTCGGCGGTGCGTCCTGCCCAGGAGGCCGGGCCAGCTGTCCGCGGGGTGAGAGGTGGTCCAGGGTGTGCCAGCACCCAGGGGTGCTCCTGAAGAGTCGTGGCTGCAAAAGCCAGCCTTTGGCAAGAGCTCATGGGCGGGGAGGGAGTCCTGGCAACACCTGCCCCCCTGGTGGTCCCGCTCGGGGACCCCAGGCCTGGTTCCCAGCATGGTGGTCCCACTCAGGGGCCCTGGGCCCAGCTCCCAGGGCACCCCGGATCCAGCTCACTCAGCCCGGCGGGTCAGTGGCCAGAGCACTCAGGCTGGGCTCCCCAAACTCTGAGCCACTGGTGATGGAGGCGCAGGGGCTCCTGGTGCCCCCCACTAGAGGGGCCCAGCGTGGTTCCCCTCAGTCGGCTGCCTGGGGCGGGCAGAGCTCTGCGGAGGAGCCCCCCACGGCCTGTAGCCAGAACGAGGGGCAGGGGGACTGAGCCGAGACCCCGGGCCCTTCCTGCCCTTCCTTGGAGGCCCAGGGCCGGCCACCCGTGGCCACATCCATGCTTTTCACTCCCGGGGGGGTTTCTTACCCGTCTCTGGCCTGATGACCCCAGGACAGATGTGGGGCTGGGATACCGCGGGGCGCTGGGGCCAGCCACTGGAACCCCACACCCAGCCTTCCCTGGAGGGCAAAGGTGCTGATGGGGGAGGGCGGGCCTGGGCCTGGGTCACCGTGAAGCCCCACACTTGGTGGGGCCCCTGGCCCTGGCCGGCAGCGCCCACTGGCTGACTCACGCTGCGCTCCATCCTCTTCCGGACCCGGTCTCATCGTGAAGGCTTGGAGGCCCCCCGCCGCCAGCCCTCGCCAGGGAGGGGTGCCTGCTGCTGCTCCGGGTCCCCAGGCTGGCCCCCTGGGGCCGAGCGCAGGAGCCCTCTCTCTCTCTGTCGCTCGGTCCAGCGGTCCAGGGGAGGGGGCCGCGGTGTGGACCGAGGCTCTGTCTCCGGCGGCACGAGGTGGGGCAGCCGCCGTGGACAGTGTTCCTTGGACGGGCCTGCTGTCCACTGGATGTGAGCGCCCACTCGCCCTGACCCCGTACGGCGATCTCAGGGGAGGTGAGGGCAGGGTGCTCTATGGCCCCCGGCTGCACACACGAGCCCCTCGCCCTCCACGTTGCGGGCAGCCGTGCCCACAGCCCCCTCACTGGCCTGTAGGGTAGAGGGCTCCCTGGGCTATGGGGCGGGCGGGGCTGCGGCCACAGCGCAGGACGGCCACACCCCCATCCGGGCCGAGGCCCGCCTGCTGCCCCAGGGCCCTCGCTCAGGCCTTTCTCCTCCCGCGCTCTGAACCCTGCTTCCTGGTCTGTGCCCAGGCAGGGGGGAGGCCCGCAAAGCACGCCGTGCCCCTCACCCTCAGGATCTGGGGTCGGGGAGGGTGACTCACCTTCCCGCACACCAGGAGTCCCCTGGGAGAAGAGGACCCCTGGGCCCCAGGCTGGGCGACCCCACAACGGCCCCAGCCCACAGTGAGAAGCGGGGACCTCAGAGGGGACAGTACTGAGCCAGAAGCTGGCGGGCACGGCACGGCACACGGGGTGGGGCGTGGGAGCTGGCTGGGCAGTGGGGGTGCTCACCGTGGGGGCCTGAGCAGCGTGCCCCCACCCGTCGGGTCCTTCTCGTGGGCCAGCGCCGAGCCTGACCTGGGGCTGCTCTGCACAGCGGCCCCACGCCCGGGCACAGGCTGCATGCGTGGGTGACCCCAGGCACCACCCCGGGGCCAGTGGGGGTGGGCTGCGGGAGTCACAGCCCCACGTGCCGTGCGGGGGCGCCTGTCTCGAGCCCCCCACTGTCACCGAAGACGGGGGCCCCAGCCGCGAGGGGTCTGAGGCTCTGAGCGGGCTGGGACGCGGGGAAGGGGGCATCCTGCAAGCCAGGAAGGTGGTCTCGGTGGGCTAACTCCACTCTGAGCTGAGTAAGGTCCTTCTGTGTCCCCGTGAAGGGCAGTGTGTTTCCTCCTCCTCTCCTGGTGGCCCTTGCTTCAAAGAGGCTGTCCGACCCCCCCGGGGCCACATGACCCGCAGCCCAGAGACGGGGTGTCGACGACCAAGCTGTGTCCAGCTCGGCTTCTACGCTCGACCTTGGCCTCAAACGGACTGAACATTCTGGAGCGAGTTGCCAGCGGCCCCCAGTCCGCCTGACACCGTGTGTCCCCTGGTCGGGGTGCCCCGTCTCGAGCCCAACACCTCCGGGCTGAGGGCTCACACCGAGGCACCAACGCCCATGTGACCACAGAGGCCCACGCGTCTGTGTCGACAGGAAGGACAATTCCACACCAGCTAAATGCGGCCTCTGGAGAACTTCCGAAATAAAAAGAGTTTTTTTTGTTTTTCTGAAAAGCGTCAAGCTATTTGTAGCCCAAGTTGGTTGAGCAGATTTTTCTGGGTGTAGCTTATTTTTTCACTCATTAACTTCTTTTTCTTATGAATTAGGAAGTAGTGTTCTTCCCACCCAGGAGCATCTCTTTGATTTCTCCTTGTACCACTGCCAGCCTTCCTGCTCCTGCGGTGGGGGCGGGCTCAGACCTGCTCCCCCCAGCCCAGGAGGCTGGGTTTCCTTAAACTACAGCCCTGTGGCGGGAGGCAGGCTGGCCGGGCCCTCGGGGCTCTCCTGCCCAAGGTCACCCGCCCCCAGGGTCGTGGCCTGCGGTGGGCAAGGGCCTTGGAAGGGCTGCACCAGGAGGTCAGTTGGCAGCGTCTAGGCCGGAGAAACCGGAAGAGGCCCCTCTGCCATCCCACCTGGCAGAGCAGAAGACGGGCCTCTGAGTCACTGGCTGGAGCCTGCACGCTTGCTTGGGCAGAGGAGCCGTGATCTGTCCCCCAAGGGCCTCTCAGCTGGAGGGGCAGCCCCTGTGTCTGTGGTGGGATTTGGGGTGTCCCCTGGGCTCACGGCCGGGTTGGGGCGAGCAGACCCCACCTGCTTCCCGCCCGGCAGCCCAAGGTCACTCACCCCTGGGTGTTTCACCGGAGCCCGACCCGGGCCTGCCCTCGGGAGTCCTGGGGCAGCCCCGGCCCTCTCGGCGTCAGCTCCAGGAGGGGTCTCCAGGCCCAAGAAGCTGGGCTGTGGCCCACCTTTGCTGACGCCCACGCTCCCCTGGGGCGCACTTAGAGGAGAAAGAGCCGCCCCTGCGGTGTCCCATCCCTCCCTGCCTCTCCCCTACAGGACTGTTTCAAAACCCGGCCCCTCAGCAGTCCAGTCCCCTCAGGGCCGCGTTCAAAGCCCTGACCTGCGGCTGCCTGGAGCCCCTCCCAGACCCCCAGGACAGGGCGGCTCTCCCGTCCTCCAGAGTCCCCGTGAGCACAGGCTTGCCTGGGTCAGTTGGTGCTAACTGTTGCAGTGCCCTTTCTCACTGCCGGACTGGACCGCTTTGCTAGGCCCCAGGTCCCCTGAGATGGGGTTTCCACGGAGGCCCCCAGGGATGGTGGAGGCTCAGAAGTCCTGCCTCGCACTCCAAGTGTCCCCTCTGGCCCCACGCCTTTATCCACAATCCTGAACTCCCTAAAGCTCTGAAAGAAAGGTTTTCAAAATCTGGTGACAAAGCCAGTCCTGAACCAATATACATTTACTATGGTCTTTATTTATTGCAGTTCATGGGGACAGCGGTATTTCAGTGCCAAAATCTTAAAAAAAATTTTTTAAAAAATATTTCTTGTGGTGGCGTGGCATGGGGGGCCTCAGCTTCAAACTAGGGATGGAACCCAAGCCCCCAGCAGTGAAAGCACCGAGTCTCAACCACGGGACCACCAGGAAGTCCTTCAGCACAAGAACTTCAAGGCGCAGCCCCAGGGCCCTTTGAGGTATCAGGTCATCTGTGAGCCGAAGAAAGTCCTGAATTCCAAACGCTCTGGCCCCAGGGCCTGGGGCGGGGTGGGGGGTGGACTGGCCCCACACCTCGTGCTGGACCAGGCGGAGGCCCTGGGGGAGGGGACCCCGGTCAGCCGGGCGGCAGTGAAGGTGAGAGGGGAACAGTCTGCCCAGCGCCGGCGCTCAGAGATGGCGGAGCCCACAGGCCAGCAGAGGGCCCAAGGGCGCAGGAGAGCGGGGTGGGACGGGGCTTCCTGCCTGGGGGGCTGCTGACCACAGGCCCCACGTCCCTCCCTGAGGGACTGAGAGCCCCAGACGAGACTCCTGGGGGGCGCTCCCGGGAGGTCCAGGCTGCGGGCAGCTGGCAGTGTTGCTGGGAGTGTGGCAGTGACCGAAAGAGACAGCAGGCACCCAGCCTGGGGAGACCTCAGCCTGAGTGGGGTGCAGACCCTGGCCCGCCTTCGCAATACCCAGGGGGCCCCTTCTCAGGGTGGTCTCAGCAGGTCCGTCTGTGGGTGTGCAGAGCACAGGGTGCTGGGGTGGGCCTGGGGGTGCAGCGGTGACGGTGGGAGCCGTCAGTGGCGGCTCGTTCCTTACCAACCATCCTGGAACTGGGGCGGACCGACTGCCCAGGTGTGCACGTGCAGAACTGGCTACAGACACGAACAGCTGCAGGAGAGGAGCCGGGCTGGCCGCGTGCCAGGCATCAACCAGGCTTTCGGCTGGACATGGCCAGGAGCGGGGCTCTGCAGGCCAAAGACCCTGGCATCCACCCTGATGAGGTGGGGGGGCATGCCCTGACCTCAGCTGGGCAGAGCCTGCCTGCTGAGGGTGGTGGCAGAGCATGTATGAGGCCGAGCCTCTGGGAGCGGGCTCTACAGGCGGGCCACACCGAGGATGATCAGAGGTCAGGTGTGGCCGGAGGTCCCATGAGGGTGGAGGAGTCAGAGGCGGGGTCTGGGTAGGGGATCGGGCAGGGATTGGGGGGTGTTGGGGGGCTGGGGGCCCTAGGCAGGGAGGAGAGGGGGTGGGCAGCGGCCACGGTCACGGGACCGAGCGCAGCGCGGGTCTCGGGTGCCCCGGCGCCGGGCCGGCGGGAAGGGAGGGCGTCGCCCCAGGCCTCGGGCGCGGGGCGGTGGGGGCGCCCGGGTCCCCGCCCCCGCCGGCCGCGCCGGGTCGCGCGTGGGCGCGGCGGGCGCCCATTGGCTGGCGGGCGCGCGGGCGGGGCGGGCGGCGGCGCGGAGGGGCCGGTCACCCCGCAGCCCGGCCTCGGCCTCGGCTCGTCGCCGCCCCGCCCGCGCGCACGTCCCCCGGCGGCCACCATGAGCACAGGCCTGAGGTACAAGAGCAAGCTGGCGACCCCAGGTGAGCCCGGCGCCCTCCCGCCCGCGCGCGCGCGCGCCTTTGTCCCCGCCGCCCGCGCGCCTCTCATCGTGTGTCTCGGTCTCTCTCCCGCCCGCCGGCCGGCCCTGGACCCGACCCGACCCCGACCCGACCCGCACCCGCAGAGGACAAGCAGGTACGTGCGCCGCCGCTCCCCCGGCCGCCGCCACCCATGGTGCCAACAGCACCGCGGCGCCCCGGCGCGACCCCGCCCCCGCCCGCCGTCATCCTGCCCTGTCGCGATAGCCGATCCTCAGCCGGGTGCTGCGGGGCGGAGGGGGCGCCGTGCCCGGGTCCTGGATCCTGACCCTGGCCTGCGCGGCGGGCGCCCCTCCCCGATGGGGCATGGGCCGGGGTGCCCCTCCCCACAGGTCCAGCGCTGGCCTCTCCTTGTTGAACTGGTCCGAGGCCGCGTGCTGGGGGTCCCCAGGGAGCCCCTGGTCATGGAAGGCCGTGGGCGGAGGGAGGGGTCTGCGTCCAGCAGCCAGGGCCGTCCCGGAGCGGCCCCACACGGAGAGCGCGGACGGCTGCTCCGGCCACCCCACCCAGCTTCTCTGCATCCTCTTCCCACTGAGTGACGTGAGTGGGCTGACCTGGGGCCTCTTCCACAGACTGGGAGTCTCCAGGGCTGGGTCTCAGTCATCCCCCTGCCCAGCTTGGGTCTTCTGACCTAAGGGGCACAAATGGGTTCAGCCGGGGCCGGCCTGGACCCCACCCTCCAGGTGGACAGTGCTGGGCAGGAAGCCGCCTGAACACCCACCGTGAAACTGGCTGAGGTCAGGTTTAAATGTCTCGGAGACCCCATGGAGGGGGGCGCCAGGGCGGAGCTTGGGGCCCTGGGACAGCCCCCCTGGCTGAGGTCTCTCTGCTTGAGCGCAGCGTGTTTAGGGCAGAACAGGAAGGCCTGACTTGGGCACCAGGGTGGCCTTGGCAGCCCTCATCAGGGATGGGGGTTCACACCCTGGGTGGAACCCCACAGTATTGGCCCAGGTGCCGCTGGCGGGCGGAGCGGCCCAGCAGGTGGGGTGGGGGCTGGGAGTCGCCGGCTATGCCCTGGGCGAGGCTCGTGGGGAGGGGCCTGTCATCCTCACCCTGCCAGCGAGGGTCTCCCTGGGGAGCCAGGGCCGGGAGCTGCCTGCTCGTTCTGCTGGTCGAACAATGCAGGAGACGCAAGGCCAGGCCGCCAGCCCGCCATTGTTCAGGGACAGACAGGGGGAAGACCCGGGAGACCGGCCCCCCCTGCTCCGAGGAAGCCTGTGGGCACTCAGGGTCCCCTGCTGGGGCTCCAGCCGGGGCCAGTGTCTGCCCCACCTGGAGCTCAGCTAGGACCGGCCTCACCCATGCCTGCCCCCGGGGCCTGAGGCAGAGGGTGTGATGCGGGTGGGGTGTAGGGTAACCTGAGATGGGGGCCAGGAGCCAGGCGTTTGGGGCAGGGTCCCCATGGGTCTTCACTGTTTCATTGTTGGTGTTCTGAGCCTCAGCCTGTCATCCATCCAGGAAAGAGGGGGCTCTGTGGACCCCTCTGTGCCCTCCATCTCAGGCACCGGGGGGAGGGGTGGCTCTGTGGACCCCTCTGTGCCCTCCATCTCAGGCACCGGGGGGAGGGGGGGCTCTGTGGACCCCTCTGTGCCCTCCATCTCAGGCACCGGGGGGAGGAGGGGCTCTGTGGACCCCTCTGTGCCCTCCATCTCAGGCACCGGGGGGAGGGGGGGCTCTGTGGACCCCTCTGTGCCCTCCATCTCAGGCACCGGGGGGAGGGGGGGCTCTGTGGACCCCTCTGTGCCCTCCCCACTGCACCCTGTCTCAGTGGACGTGGTGGCTCCACTGGCTCTGGCTCCTGTCCCTGGAGCTGACGGGGAGATTCTAAGAATGAAAACGCCTCGAGAGCGTCAGGCAGCAGGCGGTGGGGAGGAGGTGGGCGCGGCGTGTCTGCGACTCCAGGAGTCCGCATCAGTGTCTGTTGTGCCTCGGGGACCAGACAAAGCGGGTGTCAGGGCCCGCTCCTTGGGGACCCCCAGGGAATCCCCAGCCCTGTGCAGGTGAGGTGGGATGCGGGCTGGGTCGGCAGCGGCTGGGCTTGTGCCCTGTCCTGGGCCTCCCGAGGCTGTGCCTTACCAGTGGGCAAACCGAGGCTGTCTGGGCAGTGCATCCTTCAGGCCCCAGGCTGTGGGGCGCTGAGGCCAGGCCCGGCGAGACGTCGGCTTGTCCACCCGGCAGGAGCTGGGCCTAGGAGCCATGTCTAAGGTGGTGCCCGGGGTTGGAGGCGGGGGGATACTCAGCCCAGAGGCCCCCCACAGGTCCACGTGGCGGATGCTTTCTCGGAACCAGGGCGGGGGGCCGGGCTGCGGCTTGTGGCTCCCCCCACCGTCCTCTTGGATGAAAGGCTCCCCTGTTCCCAGCAGTGGACCCACCCCTCCTCCCCAGGTGCCAGCGGCCTCCAGGCCCCACGGCAGCAGCTCTGGCCTGGCCGGGGGGACAGAGGCCCCTTGAGCGGGGAGCCAGGAAGGGAGGGCGGGTAGGGATGTGGGGGCCTCCCGGCCCTACTGACAGAGTTCAGAGTGTGTCCACCTCTTTGGATGCCCAGCTCCTTCCCATTGGTTTGGCCTGTTCAGATTCTGGTGGGGGCCTGCGGGGTGGAGGCAAGGCCGGGTTTGTGGGCTCGGGAGATCCCCTTGGTCCCTGGCATCACGGCACAGGCGAGAGGCCGGAGCTGGCTGGAGTCCCCCAGGCCCCCTATTGCCCAGCCCTGGGGGTGAGGGCAGGGTGGAAGCTCAGACAGAGTGCCCCCTGACAGACCCCTGTGAGGGGTCCGCTCCATCAGCCCTCCTCGGCTGGCAGCGGCTGTGTGGCCAGCACGGCTGGCCGGCGGGTGTGGGGAGCCACCCACGGGCCACAGCTTCCGCGTTTGCAGAGGGGATCGGGGGCGGGCATCGCGGGCTCTGACCGCCCCCTCTCGCCCGACGCGGGCCTGGGTGGGGAGCGGGGTTCTGCGCTCGCAGGTTCCCCGCTGGTCTCAGCGGCTGCGGCTTAAACATTCTCCGCCACATGGAGGCGGGGCGGGCCGCGCAGGGAGGGGTGCGTCTGTGAGGAGTTTCGGGGGGCCGGGCGGGAGCGCGCGGATGGGGCTCCCTCTGGCGGCGGGCGCGGCGGCGCGGACCCGCTGTGGACCGGCCCCCGCTGTGCAGTCGCGGGGCTGACGGCCCGAGCCGCGCCGCTCCGCGCGCAGCCGCCCGCCCGCCCGCCGGGCTGGGCCCTGCCCTCCTCCGCTCCGGTGGCTCCGCCCGCGCGGCCTCATTTCCAGGCGACCGTCTCCCGGAGACCGCGCGCTCCCGTCAGGCGCAGGGACCCGCTTGTGCCTGGGGCGGGCCGTCTGGGGCCGGACTCGCGGCTCGAGGGGGGCCTCGGGGTCGCGCATCGCGTGAGCACCACCCCGCCCCGGGCCCCGGTGCCCGCGTCCTTGCGCCCCGGGGGTGAGAATACGCCTGGCGGCAGGCGGGCCTGACCCTCTGGGCCCCAGCGCGGCCCGCACGGTCCCAGGCTGGCGGGGATGGACTCGCTGGCAGCACCCCAGGACCGCCTGGTGGAGCCGCTGCTGTCGCCGCGGACCCAGGCCCAGAGGCGGCTCAAGGTGTGTGTGGAGCAGGGCGTGGAAAGTGGGTCAGCGCGCGCCCACCCCGGTGCCGGGACTGGGGACATGACGGGGCCGCAGGGCCCTGGGGTCCTGAGTTGGGCGCTGGGGACCTCGGGGAGGCCGGGGGCTGCTGTCTATAAATAGCCCCAGCTCTACCGTCGCTGCTGCCAGCCGCCCCCGCGGCTGGATCAGGGCCAGATGGGGCCTCCCACCCCCCACTTTCGCGGAGGGGTGAGTATTGAGGCGAGGGCCTCTCCAGCTTCGGAGGACCTTGGGTATGTCTGAGCGGTCTGGGTCCTGGTGCCCTCTGCCTCCCACCCAAGGACACCGGCCTCACCGGATGTGCCTGTTGCCCCACTCGGGCACAGACTCGGTCTCTGTGAAGCCCTTGGAGGCACCACCACCCTCCATGCCCACCCGCCTTCCACCTCGGGGGGACTTTGCCCACAGGCCCTCGCCCGCTGCTGCCACTGAGATGCCCCTTCCCGGGGGGACCCTGCCCTGCTGCCCCCCTTGGCCTGAACTCTGTAGGGGCAGGGCCTGGGGCTGCCCTGGGAACCCGAGCGTGCCCCTGACCTGCCCCACCCCTGTCCAGGACATCGACAAGCAGTACGTGGGCTTTGCCACGCTGCCTAACCAAGTGCACCGCAAGTCTGTGAAGAAGGGCTTCGACTTCACGCTCATGGTGGCCGGTGAGTGCGCCAGGCCCCAGGGCGGGCGGGGGCACGGGCAGCCAGGCTCCATCTGGGGCCTGGGACCTGACCTCCCCACTGCGTCTGTGGGCAGGGGAGTCAGGCCTGGGGAAGTCCACACTGGTCCACAGCCTCTTCCTGACCGACCTCTACAAGGAGCGGAAACTGCTGAGTGCTGAGGGTGAGTGGACCCCACGCCCCCTGCTGGGTGACACTTTCGAGGGCCCCTTCCAGGTCCAGCCCCGATCCTCTCTCCCCGAAGCGTGGGTCCAGACCACCACCAGGCCACGTAACCTGGGAGGGTCTGAGATGCCCCGGGGTGGGAGTCAGGGCCGCAGAGGCCACTCTAAACCACCACCACCCCCCGCCCCCGGCCCCAGAACGCATCAGCCAGACGGTTGAGATCCTAAAGCACACAGTGGACATTGAAGAGAAGGGAGTGAAGCTGAAGCTCACCATCGTGGACACACCAGGCTTTGGGGATGCCGTCAACAACTCTGAGTGGTGAGGAAGGCTTGCCCAGGCTGCCCCAGCCCCCGGCTCCCAGCCCAGCTGGCCTCACGTGCCCCCCTACCCCCAGCTGGAAGCCCATCACCGACTATGTGGACCAGCAGTTTGAGCAGTATTTCCGGGACGAGAGTGGCCTCAACCGCAAGAACATCCAGGACAACCGCGTGCACTGCTGCCTATACTTCATCTCCCCTTTTGGGCACGGGTAGGTGGCTGCCCTGGGCCAGAGAGCCCGGCCTGCCTGTTCCTTGGGCACCCCCTCCCGCCACTCCCACCCACGAGCCCCTCACCCTGGGCCCCCTCACAGGCTGCGGCCAGTGGACGTGGGCTTCATGAAGGCCCTGCATGAGAAGGTGAACATCGTGCCCCTCATTGCCAAGGCCGACTGTCTTGTCCCCGGGGAGATCCGCAAGCTGAAAGAGCGGGTGAGCCTGCGGGGCTGGGGGGCTCCGCGTGGGGCTCGGGGGGGACTGAGGCCACCGGCCCCTCCCCTGACAGCCCTCGCTGGCTGCAGATCCGGGAGGAGATTGACAAGTTTGGGATCCACGTGTACCAGTTTCCTGAGTGTGACTCGGATGAGGATGAGGACTTCAAGCAGCAGGACCGGGAACTGAAGGTGAGCCTGCAGCGCTTGGGGGGACCCCAGAGGCCACTGTACACCGGGGCTAGAGGAGGCTGGGGCCCTGCTCTGACCTGGGCCCTCGGAGCCCCAGGAAAAGCCAAGCTGGGCACGAGTGGCCGCTGGGCCAGGACCGGGGTGGGCCCTTCACCCCACTAACAGGTGGCACGGGCTCCGCTCTGGGGAAGGAGGGGGAGGGGTACCACGTGGGGAGGGTACATCTGACTGGGCGCAGCCCAGCAGAAGCCCTCCATGTAAGCGGCACCAGCTCTGGCTTCAGCTGGCAACAGAGAGGCCCGAGGTGGGGACGAAAGGACCTCTTTGGGGAGAGGTTGCTGGGGACACTGGAGAGGCGGCCAGGTGCAGTGTGCCCAGGCCCCTCTTGCACTGCGCCTCACGCCCGTGCCAGCTGGGCTGAGCCCTTGCACCTGCCCCCTCCGCAGGAGAGCGCACCTTTCGCTGTTATCGGCAGCAACACGGTGGTGGAGGCCAAGGGGCAGCGGGTCCGGGGGCGTCTGTACCCGTGGGGGATCGTGGAGGGTGAGTCCAGGCCTGGGGCACAGCCTTAGGGTGGGAAGGCTCCCCCAGGCCGGCGGCCCACTCACCGGCGCCCCTGCCCGCAGTGGAGAACCAGGCGCACTGCGACTTCGTGAAGCTTCGCAACATGCTGATCCGCACGCACATGCACGACCTCAAGGACGTGACCTGCGACGTGCACTACGAGAACTACCGCGCACACTGCATCCAGCAGATGACCAGGTGCGTGCCCCCCGCCCCCGCCCCCGCCCGGAGGTGCGAGAGCTGCAGGACCGTGCCGGTGTCGGGGGTCATCCCGGCCCCCAGCAGCCTTGTCCCCGCTGTCCACCCTGCAGCAAGCTGACGCAGGACAGCCGCATGGAGAGCCCAATACCCATCCTGCCGCTGCCCACACCCGACGCTGAGACTGAAAAGCTCATCAGGATGAAAGATGAGGAGGTGGGCGGGGAGTGGGGGCGGAGCCAGCTTGGGTGGGCGGGGAGTGAGGGCGGAATCTGGGCGGGCAGGGAGAGGCGGAGCCAGCCCGAGTGGGCGGGGAGAGGGGAGGAGCCAGACTGGTGGGCGGGGAGTGGAGGCGGAGCCAGGTTGGCTGGGCGGGGAGTGAGGGCGGAATCTGGGCGGGCAGGGAGAGGCGGAGCCAGCCCGAGTGGGCGGGGAGAGGGGAGGAGCCAGACTGGTGGGCGGGGAGTGGAGGCGGAGCCAGGTTGGCTGGGCGGGGAGTGAGGGCGGAATCTGGGCGGGCAGGGAGAGGCGGAGCCAGCCCTAGTGGGCGGGGAGAGGGGAGGAGCCAGGCTGGTGGGCGGGGAGTGGAGGCGGAGCCAGGTTGGCTGGGTGGGGAGTGAGGGCGGAATCAGGCTGGGTGGGCAGGGAGAGGCGGAGCCAGCCCTAGTGGGCGGGGAGAGGGGAGGAGCCAGGCTGGTGGGCGGGGAGTGGAGGCGGAGCCAGGTTGGGTGCAGGGCAGGCCCCACCCACCGCTCGCTCACACCGCCCCCTGTCGCTCTTGCCCCCTCCCAGCTAAGGCGGATGCAAGAGATGCTGCAGAAAATGAAGCAGCAGATGCAGGACCAGTGACCCCGCCGCAGCCTCACGTGCCATGACTATCCTGCCGGCTTCCAGGCTGGCCCTTCCCACCCCTGGACCTTGACGGGCCTGGACTCGACGCCGGATCCGTCTGGATCGCCCATAGGCCCTGGCGCGACCCCCCCACCCCCCAGAGTGGCCCAGACCTGGTTTTTTTCCCTCCTGTTCTCAGAGACGCTGGGTCACAGCCCCCAGCCAGCCCTAATTTATTCTCAGCATCGGCCCCTTCCCTCGTTTGTATCTGCTTCCCGGGGGCCTGGACGGTGGCGCCCCCCTCATACAGCCCTCTCTGGCCTTGGGGCGCTGGATCTAAGTTGGGTGGTGACTTCTGAAGTCTGCCCCCAACTGCAAGGTCACTGCACTGACTCCAGGCCCTACTTACATGGACGGGAGAACCAAGGCAGAGTGGAGGTGGGGGTGGAAGCCTGATCCCCAGAACACTGGCCTGTCTCCCGATTCGGAGCCTCCCTTTGGGCCCCCGTGGGCTGGGTCTTTCTTACCCCTTCCCCCACTCTCCAGGCACCTCTGCGCACAGGTTGGGAGCGGAAGGGATTAGGCTCCGTCCGGACCTAAAGAGGTCAGCTGGCTGCTGGGCACAGTAACGTGGCTGGGCTTTGCTGTGAATGCCCGCGCCCCTCCCCCATGGCCTGGCCCGGCCCCGGGGGGCTCCAGGAGCAGCGGGTGGTCGGCAAACTGGCCACCCTTGTCCCTGGCGCACCACCGTTTGTCCATCAGTGGCGGGAGGCCCGCTCTCCCCAGCAGCACTGTCGCCCTGGGTCCCCGTCCCTCCCCCGCATGACCCCTGGCTCCGCGCCCCATTCTCCGGTGTGTTCCGTTGTGAATGCCGCGCCCTGTCCTGGTGACGGGAACAATGTTGGTGAACGTCGAAGAGGGTGTCTGAGTGGTCTGTGCGCCCCAGGAGCGACGGGCCGGAAACCCGGTCGGCCGGCGGCCTGGATAGCGCTCTATCTGTGCCGGCGGCTCGGCCTCGGGGTTATTTCTGGCGGGGTGGCCGCGTTGTGGTCGGTTCGGCGGGCGCGCCAGGGCCGGGCAGGGGCGGGGCGGCCTTATCGCCCGGTCCTGCGACCGCCGCCTGGCGCTCCAGAGCTCGCCCGGTCGCCGACCTCTCGCCATGGGCTTCGGTGAGTCTGGGGTCTGCCCGGGCCGCGCGCTCCCCGAGGACATCCGGCGGGGAGGCTCTCGGTCCTCTGGGCTGCAGTCAGAGCGGTTCGGGGCAGACCTGGAGGACCCTTCCAGCCGGCAGGCGGGTGGGAAGGCTCGCGGGCGGTGGCGATGCCGCCCGGGACCCCGCGGGCCGGGCTCACCGCGGTGCTTCCCTTCCAGGGCCGCGCGGGGCGCTGAGCCTGCTGCTGCTTCTGCTCGCGCCGCCGGGCCGCCCGGCCGCAGGTTGTCCCGCCCCCTGTCGCTGCGCGGGGACGCGCGTGGACTGCGGGCGCCGCGGGCTGACCTGGGCCTCGCTGCCGGCCGCCTTCCCGCCGGACACGACCGAGCTGGTGCTGACCGGCAACAACCTGACGGCGCTGCCGCCGGGGCTGCTGGACGCGCTGCCGGGGCTGCGCAGCGCACACCTGGGCGCCAACCCCTGGCGCTGCGACTGCCACCTGCTGCCGCTGCGGGCCTGGCTGGCCGGCCGGCCCGAGCGCGAGCCCTACCGCGACCTGCGCTGCGCCGCGCCCCCCGCCCTGCGGGGCCGCCTGCTGCCCTACCTGGCGGAGGACGAGCTGCGCGCCACCTGCCCGCCCGGCGCGCTCTGCCGCGGGGCGCTGGCGGCGCAGCTCCTGCTGCTCGTCCTCGGGCTGCTGCACGCGGTGTTGCTGGCGCTGCTGCTGTGCCGCCTGCGGAGCCTGCGCGCTCGCGCCACCCGCCGGAGGCCGCTGAGCGCCCCGCTGGCCGCCGAGCGCTCGTCCCCCGAGCCGAGCGACTGACGCTGAACCGTGCGGCCGGCCCCCCTACCCCTGTCCTCACCATCTCCCAGACCTGCCTCCCGCCCAGGGGCCCGACTGCTGCGCTCACCGCTGGCCACACGCACCCACGCCCTGGACCTGGACCGAGTAGGGCCTGGAGGAAGGCGCTGCCCAGGCCCGTGGAGCCCTCCATGCGATCTGCAGTGCCAATAAACCCAGCTCCCCATCCGACCGATCTGCACCGTTTGACGCGGAATCCCCTTCCCAAGCCCAGAAGCAGCTCCCAGGGTTGGTTCCCACGTTGGCAGTTCATACAGCCCAAATCACCTCCTGGTGGGGGCACGGGGGTCAGGAAGTGAACTTGCCCGCCCCCGGACTCTCCCCAAAGTTCAAGTGGGAGGTATGGACGGGCTGGAAGGACAGCGCCCACCTTGGGGGGTGGGGGTGAGGACAGTGTGGGGACACGAAAGCACGTGCTCAGAGTGGAGGTCTCTGGGTGCCAGGGCGGGTCTGCTGAGCGGCTCCAAGGATGCCCCAGAGCACCAGGAGCGTGTTGGACCAGGGGTGGTGAGGGCGGTCGGGGGCCCCAGCGGGGGACCTTCCTGGGCATTTAAGTGAGAAGGTCTGGAGAGCAGGTGAGGAGGGGCTGAGCCTTGCAAGCTGGGGTCCACAGAAGTTCCTTGCAGGGGTGAGGAGGCACAGGGGTTGCAGGGTCTCTGATTGTGTCCTCCACCTGGCTGCCACCTCCTGCAGGAAGTACCCCTGACTGCTTCTCAGGCCCTGGTCTTCCCTGTCCCAGCCCTGGATCCAGGCTGAGCCACCAGGGCCTGGAAAATCCTGAGTACGTGCCCCAGTGTGGCTCAGGCTGCTAAGCTGGGCCTGGCGGCCTCAGAGAGAGGCCACTGCTTTCCCCACTTCCGCTCTAGGTGTGGCCCCCACCTGTCTGGCCCTGTGAACAATGAAGGCCGCTGATGAGGAGCCTGGGGCCTGAGCCCCGGCTGCCTGGCCCAGGAAGGCCCCTGGCCCCGCTGACCCGGTCGGGGAGGCTGCCACTGACACGGTCTTTGTCTCAGCCTTTGTGGGACAAGACGGATGGCCCTCCGGCCGGGCCGATGCTATCTCAGGGCTGCCGGTGGGACGTGAGGCAGGAGCCACTCCCTCCTTTGTGGGCAGGTGCGTGGCATCCGGCCCATTGTGGGCTGCAGCTGACTGTCCGCTGTTCATCCAGACTTATCACCAGATCTGGGACAGCGGCCCCTTCTGCACAAAGAAATGCCCCCGGCCCCCAGGGAGCGGCCCGGAGCCCTGGTGGGGGTCAGAGGTAATAGTCGTCGCAGCAAGGTACACAGACCACCCCCAACTCAGACCCAGTGCAGTGCAGGAACAGGGTGTCACCCCTTTCCACAGCAGAAAACCTGATTCCAAGTAGGGTCTCTCTGCTGGGCCCCAGAGGTTTCTCCGTGGCTGCCCTGGGAGCAGAGCTGAGGCAGGCCCCTGGGATCCCCTCTCCTCCTTGCTGAGGCCTCTGGGGGGCAAATGCAGGGCCCAGAGAAAGGAGCTTGGGGGTCCTAGGTGACCCCAAGCTAAGACAGGGAGGCCTCCTTGGGCTGTGGGACAGGTCCCAGCAGGAACTGGGAGTGACCAGTGGTGAGCAGGAGTCCAGCTTCCTGGCCAGTGTCCTGTTGAGGGGCTGGGTATGGGGGTCCTGGAGGCCGGGAGCTGCAGAATGCTGGATCTCCTGATGGAGGAAAAGGCCGGCATCATGGTGTGGTCAGATCCAAGGAAGAACTTCCCCCTCGGACGACAGGGCAGCAGAACCCTGTAGTTACTCTGGGTTCATCCCACCCTCCTGCCAGTTCCCCGTGATTTCTAGGGGCTCCAGCCAAGGTACTGACCACCAGGGGCTGCCGGCCCTGACCCTGAGCTGACGCTCCACACACAGACCCTGGGGCCTCAGCCTCCAGGGTGTGGCGAAGGGGAGCGGTCCCAGCTGGGAACCCTGACCGGCCCAGAGCAGGGGGAGCGTAGCCCCTGCACCTGCCCCAGGGTCCCTGCCCCACTGACAGGCTGGTCCCCCCGGGGCTCAGACTCCATCCAGATGGGAACAGCCCCGCCAGCCCCTCATGCCTGCAGTTCCCAGGCAGGCAATTCCTGGCCCCTTGACCTGCAGCTCCAGTTCTCCGACCACACTGGTCCCCAGCTTCGCAGAGTGGCGGGCAGTGATGAGTCCCAGGAACACCAGCCTCAGGCCAAGGCCGGGCTCCTCTCGGGGCAGGCCCAAGCCTCCTGCTGCCACTCTGTCCCGAGTATCCAAGGCCTCCACGCCCTAAGTCCGGGCCTGCCCTGCTGGGACACGTGGTGCGCCAGCCCGAGGCCAGCCCGACGCTCAAGCCACATCCTGGCGACTGAAGGACGACCGAGGGGGTGCCTAGAGCGCCGAGTCCCTGCAAGGCCAGGAGGCGGCCCAGGCGGACACAGCCCTGACCAGCGCGCGGAACCTCGGTGTTTCGGTCCCTGAAAAACGCAGATGCCGCGGCCGGTCCTCCCCGGAGCGCGGCCTCAGCCCGGCAGCAGAGGGCGCTCGCGACCTGCCGAATGGCCCGCGCGGGGCGCACTGGGCGGGGGACGGCGCGGGGACGGAGGGGCGCGGGCACGGAGGGGCGCGGCGGGGTTGGGGTGGGGCGGAGGGGTGCGGGGGGTTGGAGGGGCGCGGGGGGCTGCGGGGTTACGGAGGGAATGGAGCGGCGCGGGGACGGAGGGGCGCGGGGCGCAGAGCAGGACGGCGCGCACTAGCTGGGGCGGCCCCAGGGTCCGCAGGGCGCTCCGGTGCGGGCGGGGCGGGGGACGAGGGCGCCCCCCCCACCGCCCCGCATCGACAGCCGGTCGCGGTCGCGGGAAGAAAAGGGGCTTCTTCCGCCGGGCAGCAGTGACCGGGGACTCAGCCCAGTGAGCCCGCAGCGCGGCCGTCTCCGCCGCTCTTTGGCTCGGCCCCTGCTGTGTGCGCCGGAGCGCAGGCGGGGGCTGAGGGGGCCCGCGGAGGGGGCCGTGAAAGGCTGGCCTCGCCGCCCGCCGGGTGCCCAGGGAGAGGGGCGCCCAGGGAGAGGGGCACCCCGACCAGGCCGGCGGTGGAGCGCGGTCCCCGCGGCCCCTACAGCCTGCGGAGGGACCCGCCGCCCGCTGGGCGCAAGCTCCGAGGCCCCGCGGACGAGGCCCCTGCCGTGCTGGGGGTGGGCCCGCCGCCCAGACGGAGCAACAACATTGGGGTGGGTGGCGGGGCCCCGGGGTCCCATAGCTCAGCGCACCGTCTGCGCCCACCCCCGGCGTTTCCGATGGAGGACAGGCAGCGGGTGATAAATCACCAGAGCCCACCCCCACCCACCCGGGCGGTCGTGGGGAAGGGGGTGCTCCGTGTGACAGAGACGGGCCTAGAGCCGCGAGACAACTGACCGCAGAGACAAAGCAGCTCCAGCCGCCCACTGACCGCCGGGTCCCTTTACCGACACCCCCCACCCCGGGCGCCCCTCCAGGCGCCTTTCCACCGGCCCATCTGGAAACCAGCTGAGAACCACCCCACCCCAGCCTGCTGACCCCCAACGAGGGGGAGGGGGGAGCAAGAACAAGGCCTCCGCAGCCGCAACTCCCTGCCCCGGGGTGACCGTAAATCAGCGGGGGGCTCTTGCCAGCTCCCCGGCCAGGCTGAGGGGGTCTGTGGGGTCCCTGGCCCTGCGGACTGGGCCCAGCCCGGGCTGTATCCCTCTGTCCTTGAACTGTCCTTGGCAGAGTCCCTGCCCAGCTCTCTGCAACACTCACCAGCCCTGGGCTGTCTACACCCGGTGCTGTCTGCACTGGGCCTGTGTGTATCCAGTGCTGTCTATGCGTGGTGCTGTCGACACCCGGGCTGTGTACACTCGGCGTCCTCACCCAGTGCTGTGTGCACCCGGGCTGTCTTCGCTGGATGCACACCCTCACTGCCCTCATCGTCTCTGTCTGCAGACAGGAAATGTCTGCAGGGAGACATCCTGTCGCACCAGGAGACCCCAGGCTGGCCCACAGGAACTGGGGGTCAGTGGCCTCCCCAGCACAGCGTCCAGGGGTCCCCGCTGCCCCAGGGGAAATGCTGTCTGTCCCTCCCTCCATCTGGGTTTCCTGTCCCCGCTGCGCCAGCTGCTGAGGGCCAGCGAGACAAAGAGTGCTGAGAGACGGGCCAGGTGTCCCTGCCACAGGTGCAAGCACCCTCGGGGGTCACGATGCTCCCGGGGCCTGCAGGGGGGCCCACAGCCTGATCTTGGCAGTGCCCGCCCCACCGGGCGCAGGCGGCAGAGATAAGGCCGCCTGTACACAGTAAGCCCGCAGACATCCACCATGACATCTTTCCTGGCTTGTTTCAAAGGGGTGTGTGTGGGGACGGGGGCTTCCTTGTCTCAAAAGACCTTTGGTGCTCTGGGAATTCTGTGCCCGAGAGAGGCCCCGAGTGTCCCGGGGGCTGGCCTGGGCCTTGTCACGAGGACTGTCCCCTGGACGCTCAGAACCACCGCCCCTGAGCCCCAAGCCGGCGTGTGGAGGTGGGGACAGGGAGGGTCTCGGTCTGGAGGAGAGTGTGGGAGCGCCTCCCCCCTCATTCATTCCTGCTCACGTTCCCACTCGTGGGCACCCCTGCCCGGAGGCCGCCGGCGGGGCAGGCTGGGGTGCCACGCCTTGGTCCTCAGACCTCCGCCCAGCGGAGAGCACCCCCGGCCCAGGCGCTGCTGTCTGTGCCCCGTGCCACTGTGACAGGCCCACGGGGGCCCTCACGGGTGGGGACTGGAGGGGTTCCCCGAGCTTTGCCTGCTGGCCTCCCCGGGGAGTGGGGGTGCAGACCTCAGGGGAGGTAGAGGGTTCCCATGGCGCCCCTTCTCCCGCCCAGCACACCCACCCTGAGAGGGGGCTGCAGCCTGGGGCTGGGGGTCCCGGCAGCGTGCCCTTCACCTGCGCAGTCCGCCCCCTTGGCCTCTGCCGGCCCCCGTGGGTGACGGTGCGTCTATGCAGTCTATTTTGATGTGGTTTGTGTTGGGGCGTTTGCTTTTCTCTGGGCTTTGTTTGTTTAAAGATGCTCTTGAAGAATTCCAGCAGGTCCTGAGGACGGGCTTCTGTCTGGGCAGGGCTGGGGGGCAGGGCCCTGAGAGTCGCCTGTCCCAGCACGTCCACCCGTGCCCCGTGCCCACCGGAGGGGCGCCCGAGACAGACCCGGAGCAGGTGGGGCCCGCGACGCCACCATCTAGGGCCGTTGCACTGGGGAGCAGTGTGCCTCTGTGTGAGGAAAGTGGGGCCACCTGTGCGTCGGGGCTCTGGGTCTGCTGGTGCTAAATGCCTCCCTGAGGCCTGCCCCGCGTTGTGCATCCCTACTGTGCGGGGTCCTACTGTGTGTGGTCCTACTGTGCATATCCCTACTGTGTGGGGTCCTACCGTGTGTGGTCCTACTGTGTGTGTCCCTGCTGTGTGGGGTCCTACTGTGCGGGGTCCTACTGTGTGGGGTCCTACCGTGCGGGGTCCTGTGTGTGGTCCTACTGTGCATGTCCCTACTGTGCGTGTCCCTGCTGTGTGGGGTCCTACCGTGTGTGGTCCTACTGTGTGTGTCCCTGCTGTGTGGGGTCCTACTGTGCGGGGTCCTACTGTGTGTGGTCCTACCGTGCGGGGTCCTGTGTGTGGTCCTACTGTGCATGTCCCTACTGTGTGTGTCCCTGCTGTGTGTGGTCCTACTGTGTGGGGTCCTACCGTGCAGGGTCCTACTGTGCGTGGTCCTACTGTGCGTGTCCCTACTGTGTGTGGTTCTACTGTGCGGGGACCTACCGTGCGGGGTCCTGTGTGTGGTCCTACTGTGCGGGGTCCTACTGTGCGGGGTCCTACCGTGTGTGGTCCTACTGTGCGGGGTCCTACTGTGCGGGGTCCTACCGTGTGTGGTCCTACTGTGCGGGGTCCTACTGTGTGGGGTCCTGTGTGTGGGGTCCCTATTGTGTCAGGTTCTACTGTGCAGGGTTTCTGCCTGCTCTGCAGGTCTCTTCTCTGTGGGTCCCTGGTGTGGGAACTTCTTTCAGGGGCTCAGTGCTGCCTTTCTTTATTTGGGGTGAGATGGCTCAGCCACCGTGACGTCTGGGTCATCTGTCAGCCCCCTCCCTGGGCCGAGGGTCTACTGGTACCAGACTCTCCCGGGCCGCACTCCCGAGCCTGTGTGGTGAGGCTGTCAGGAGGAGCGACGTTGTCTGTGGACAGTGGGGGGTGTGGACACCGCAGGTAGCCTTGCTCCGCAACGTGCCTGAGGCCTGGTCAGTCTGCAGTGATGCCGTTGGGAGCCCACGGAGTCCTCCCAACCTGCCCCAGGCCCCCCAGCTCCCCTCCGAGTGCCCCCAGGCCTCCCTGGGCCCGCCTGTGTCTCGGGCTGCGGCGGCTGAACCTGCACTGGCCCCAGCAGGTAACTGAGGTTGGTGCTGGTGGGCCTGGAGCCTGGCCCGCCACCCTGGGTCCTGTGGACGAGGGTGGCGGGCACAGCCGTCTCCAGCGTGGCAGCAGGACCGTGAAGGGTCTGCCTGCGTTGTTTCTCCTAACGCCCTCAGCATCGGCGTCTGGGGTGTGTTCAGAGGTGGGAGGCGTGGTGCCCCCAGGCAGGATGGAGGCGACTGGCCCAGCCCCATTCCCAGCCCCTGGGCGCCCTGCGTCCTGGAGGCTGGTCCGCCCTGCCTCTGTCTCCCCATGCAGCGGCCCGGGGCCCTCAGCCAAGATGTGCCTCAAGGGCTCGGAGCCCGCCAGCCACCTCCCCGTGAGGGAGCACGCGTGGGGGGCAGGACGGTCCTCGCGCCTCCTGTGGGTGCACGTCCCACCACCAGCCGTGCCCCCGCGTGCCCTCGGCCGCCGGCCCTGCCCGCGCGCTGTCTGTGTGTACACAGGCTTGTTTTCCCTGCCTTGTGGGCCAGGGCTGTGCTCATAAATCGTGTGGCCGATGACACATTTATCCCGCGGGCGGCCGGCGGTGTGAATTTATGGCTGCCCGTCCCTCCCGGCCGAGGCGGGACAGGGGCCCGGACACTGCACGGGCGGCCACCTCCGGGAGCCGTGGGGTTCAGGAGCACCCCCGGGCCCGGCCGCTCAGGAGCCCTGCAGTGCCCGGGGCGGACGGGCTCTGCTGGGTGCGGGCTGGGTCAGGGGGCTGCTAACGTGCCCACCTCAGCCTCCCACTGGTGACCCGGGCAGGACGGAGGGGCCGCTCCCCTTCGCCGTGGACTCAGTCCGCTGCTGCCAGGCCGATGGGAGGCATGGCAGGCGGGGAGGGCAGGAACCGCACGGGACCCCCCTCCTCCTGCTCCCTGTGAAGATGGGGAAGCTGAGGCCTGGGGAGGCGCGGGTCCTCAGGGCCCAGGGCCCGCAGCACGGGGGTCCCGAGGCGGCCCCCTCTCGCCCCAGACGGTCCCTCTTGTCCTCCCAAGTCTGCAGGCTGGCGGACAGCATGGGAGCCGGGCCCCCTCGGGCCACTGTGGGGGAGGGGCGGGGGCTGTCCGTCTGTCCGTCCGTCCGTCGTCTGCGTGCAGGCCGGGCCTCCAGGGGACCCTCTGTGGGCTCTCGCCTTGGTCCCCGGCCCCCCCGCCCGCCCGCCTGTCAGGATGAGCGATGGTGGTGGGCCCCCACGGGCCCTCAGCCCCAGGCCGGTTCCCGCTCATTAGCTGCTGACACTGTTTGCTTTCCCGCCTGGGACGCCCACCCCGTCACAGGCCATTTCTCCCGGCGCCCCCCCACCCCTGTGGGCCCGCCCGGGGGTCCAGGGTGCTGGGCAGGACCTGCCTTCAGCTCCCAGGGACGGACAGACGCGGCACAGTCCCGCCGCTGCCCCTCACCCCCACCCCCTCACCTGCAGGCCAAGAGGACCGCCCCGCCAAGCACACAGTCAGGCTGCAGCGAGTGAGGCTAGCCTTGCGGGGACACTCGGGGGACACTCGGGGGGCTCGTGACGGTGCCAGTTCACACTCCCGCCTCCGCCCCTCTTGGCTACTGGCCCTTGCTTCTGTCTCAGCTCTGGTCTTGCCCTCTGCCCCCCTGGAGCGGCCCCGGAGCCCCCAGCCCCACAGAGCAGGTGCCGCTCCAGCCCACGTCCCTCTGTCTCCCAGGCAGCCCCGGCCCACGGCGTGTGGACCAGATGCTGAGTCTCTGATGCCAAGGCTCTGGGGAGAAGGCAGGCGGAGGGGTGCCCCGGGCAGAGCGGGGGTGCCCTGGGTCCTGCGCCCCAGCTCCGAGCAGGGGAGGCCTCACATGGACATGGGGGCTTGGCGCGGGCTCAGCCTGCAGGCAGGGCAGTGCGCGGGCATGGTGGGGGTGCTCGTCTCTCCTGCCACAGGCCACCCGCTGCCCCCGCACCCCCCTCCCCACCCCCACGCAGTGTGGCCACAGCTGGGCGGCATCAAGGCCCGCAGGCCGGTGGCAGCCAGTCCTTCACTTAAAAATGTGTTTGTGATTTGGCGGCAGGGCAGATAACGGTGACGAATGGCCCGCCTGCCCCTTGGGGCCCCCAGCCCATCTGGTTTGACTTTGGCCCATCCCTGCCCTCGGGCACTGCCCTCCAGGGGAAGCCGGGCCCACGTGGGCAGCCTCTGCAGACTGCGCCCCTCTGGCGCAGGGCCCCACGAGGCGGCCTTGCTGCCTACCGGGCACCGGCCAGGGCCGTGGGGAAGCTGCACCCCGAGCGGGCTGTCCCCTCTGCCGATGCAGAGCTGTGGGCACCTGGCGGAGGCAGCGGAGGGGCCGGTGCGAGTGGCAGGGGCCGTAGGCAGCGCATGTGGCCCTCGTCAGGAAGGGTTTCTGACAGGCTTGCCAAGCCTCCCAAGCCCCCAGACCATCGATTATCCCTGCACGGCGGCTTCCGGGTCCAGCCCGGGGCTCGGCCGGGCCAGCGAGGTCGGCGAGTCCCTCCACCCCTGCCCCTCCCTTCCGCTTCTCACTGGGCGCCTGGAGGTGGGCAGAGATCGGGTGGGGGGCCTGCTCGCCCTCTGGGAGCAACCCGTCCCAGCCCAGGCCCTCGTAAGGAGCCGCCCACGTGGTCACGGTCCGCTCGGTGGTGTCGACCAGGGACCCGGGCTGCTGGGTCACCCGGGTCACAGACAGGGTGGGGCCATGTCCTCAGTGGGGCCAGGGCGGGCTTGGGGGTCCCCCCACCGGCTCAGGGGCCGGGGGTGGGGTGTGGGGAGGGCACTCCAGGCCCAGGAGCAGAGTTGGGGGTCCACCACCACCCTGGAGGTGCAGCCTGGACCCCTCTGTCCCCAGGAGCTGCGTCCTCAGGGCGGCCGAGCCTGTACTGGGGGAGGGGATGGCTGGGGGAGGGGAGCGGTGCTGCACCAGGACTCCAGTCCCCTCCCCCAGGCAGCGAAACCCCGCTCCCTCAGTATCACATTGTTGAGAATTAACTTTGTTGAAATAAAAATTGGTCTTGGTATTAACTCGGCCTCGAGGATTTTCTCCGGGGCCCTGGGGGCCGTAGAGGGGTCAGACGACCATTCCCAGAGCTGGTGACGGCTTGGGTTTCAGGGGCGCCAACGACCTCCTCATCCTCTCCAGGCGGTAAATACCCGCCCCCACTTGGTTCCCGGGGTTGGGGGGTAGCCGCTGGGGCCCTGCCTCCTCTGGCCCTGCCCTGAGGTAGGACCACGCGGGCAGCGAGGATCGGGAGTCGAGTCCTGCTCCCCAACATCCCTCCTCCTCCCCCACCTCTCCGCCTCCCTTGGCAGCCCTGCCTGATGTCCACAGGACTCCTGCAGCTTTCTGCACGCCCTCAGTTTCTCCATCTGTAAAATGGGCGACTTGGTCCAGCCCGGGTACAGGAGGCCCCACTAACAGATGGGCAGCCAGGCGGCCAGAGCGCAGAGCCGGCCCTTCTGGGAGGCGCCCATCCCCCTGAGTGGCCATGGCCAGTCCTCTGGGGGACGCGGTGGGGCCTTCACAGCCTCAGATGTTAGCAGGCGCCCAGACTGTGCGTGGCGGCGGGGGTGAGAACAGAGACGTGGGGTCCCTGAGACCCACTCCCCGGGAGGCAGGCAGAGGCAAGCGCCCCCCTGCAGCCACCAAAACGGCATCTGTCTGCACCTGCACAGGCCTGCCCGAGAGGCGCCTGGGGCCTGCTGCTGGTCCTGACGGGCTGTGTGCCCGCGGCAGGGACAGGGTAGGTTGGGAGGGCGGGGGGCAGTCCGTCCCCCGCTGCCCCAGGAGCACCCTCTGGCCCAACGGTGGGTCTGTGCCCGAGTCGCCAGGGGGTAGGCAAGAGGTCTCAGCTGGTGGTCCGCCCAGGTCCCGAGCAGGGTTCTGGGGGCGGGGGTGCAGCCTGGGAACAGGCTGGGATGGGGGCCTGGGAATGGAGGCGGGGCCCCGGGGGACGCTCGAGTGGGCCCAGCTGTTGCTGCCTGGCTCCAATTCCCACTCTGCGCCGAGGCGGGTCCCCGGGGCCGAGGCCGGTGGTCTGCCGGGGGCGGGGTGGGCAGGCGGGCGGGCTGGGGGGCCTGAGCCTTCCACAGGTGGTGGTCCCTGGGGCCGCAGCAGGAGAGGCAGCCACCTTCACGCTGCTGCGGTCACCCAGGACTCCCGTCCCCTGCGCCTGGCAGGGCTCCTGTCCTGCAGGTCCCGGAGCCTGGCTCACCTGAGCGCCCGAACCACCCACTGCCCGCGTCCAGCTCCGCCAGCCCGGCCCCTCCAGCCTGGTCCTTCTGTGCAGGGAGCCCGGCCACCGGAACCAGGCCCAGCCTAGAACTCTTACTCATCCTTCAGGACCCCACGCAAGCACCCCTGTCCCGGGGAGCCACCCGGATGTGGGCCCAGCACCCGCCTGGCGCCAGTCTCTGTCCAAGGCCCCTCCTGCCTGGCCCTGGGGCGGGTCAGGTTCCATGGCCGAGAGGACAAGTCTGGTTCTCGGGCCCCCTCCCCATCCGGCCTGTCCCTGGCTGCACCCTTCCGTGGGCCCTGCTGCAGGGAGTCTGTCCCCAGGGGGACTGTGTGGCTGCCGGGACCTGCGCCTCCCCCAGCGAAGGGTTCTGAGGTGCAGAGGGGCCCCAGAGAGGCGGGGTTTGCTGTGGGCACCCTGGGGGCTTCCCCCACGAGCCCTCCCCCAACAGGCCGACCCTCGTTGCTTGGCTGGCCTCAGCCAAGGGCCTGGGGGGTGCAGGGGGATCCTCTCACTCTTCAGTCCCTCCTGCCTGCCCGGCGGCCCCCAGGGAAGCCTGTGATGCAGGAACCTGATATTTTAAGACTTAAAGCAAATGTTTCTGGAACCCAAGCTGAGCTGAGGCGCCCGCCCGGGCCGCGTGGACGGGGAGCGGCCGCAGAGGAGGGGACCCCCACCCATAAGCCAACCCTAGCCCCCTGGGCTACAATTCCTGGTGACAGGGTTCACTGAGCCTGGAGCCCCCTTGAGGGGCCAGAGTCGGGGCAGCTTCAGGACATGGGGGGCTGGTGTGGGCCCCCAGCCTGCTGGCCCCTCTCGCTGGCCTCTGGTGCCTCGTGAAGCCCGCTAGGAGCTCCGGATCCTCAAGGGCTGGCCTCTCCTGACCTGGGAGTGGGGGGTGCCCAAGATCTGCCCTGCCTGCTCGCCTTCAGGGTGGTGGGTCCGTGGGCTGCTCTGACCCCTGGATGGAGCCCAGGGCTGAGGAACCCCAGGCTTCGCAGCCTGCGGGGCGGGAGATCTGGGATGCATGGTGGTGCCGGCCTGGGTTGCGGGTGTGAGAACGGGGCATCCAGGGAGTGGGCAGCAGCCTGGGGGCCTCCCTGGGGGTCCACTGGTTAAAGAAGCTGCCTTGCAGTGCGAGGGGTGTGGGCGAGTCAATCCCTGTCTTCTTAACCTCAGCACAAGGAGGTGCCCCAGGGCCTGGGTGCCGAGGGGCCCAGGCCCCAGCCCGCTGGGCTCAGAGGGGCCGTCTTCCCCCCGAGCCCCCAGTGCCTGGAGCGCCCGGGGCGGGGTGGGGGTGGGACACCGCAGGGTGGACAGGCGTTAAGGGCCCTGGCTCTAAGATGTGTTCGGGGTGCTGGTGTAGCCGGGCCCCCAGTCCTCCAGGCACCTGTGCTGAGTCCCTGGTCTGATCCCAGCGAGTGGGGCTCGGCCACGCCCCGAACTCCACGCCAGCGGACCCATCAGGCACAGAAACGCCCCCAGGCCTGGCCCTGCTCCCTCCCCGCTCTCAGGCCGCCCTCACTGCCAGGCCCGGACTCCTGCTGTGTGGACAGACACACGGCTGCCCTGCCTCGGTTTCCCTGGCTCTGAGATGGAGAGTCCGTGGTGATGAGCCGTGGGGATCCTGAGTGGTCGGGGGGAGATCCAGGTGGGCTGCCTGGAGGAAGGGCCGCCAGCTGTTTGGGGCTCCCACCTCTTACCAGGCCCTGCGGCCAGCGGACAGGCCCTGCCTGATGGCCCCGCCAGGCTGTGGCTGAGGGGCTGTGCCCACCGCCACCCCCAGGAGCGCTCCGACACTGCGTGAGTGGGAGGCCCCCAGCGGGAGCTCCACACTCCAGGGCCCCGAGCCACTGCCCCCTGCCTGCCATCCCCTAGGGGCCTGCTTTCTGGCACTTGCCGGCTCTCCTGACCCCGTGACCCAGAAGGCCCCGGAGACGGGACCCCAGGGCCTCTGAGTGGTGTGCACTCAGGCCAGCGGGTGGACGCGGAAATGGGCGGCCTTGGGGATGCCCACGCGGTGGCCGCGGGGCTCAGGGTGGGTCTGCAGGTGATGTGGGCGCGGTCGGGGCCGGGGGCTGGCCTTCACCCGGGCCCACCCCCTTCCCTTGCCGCACCCCTGCCGGGGGCCCCCTCCTTTCCCACCCCCCTCCCCAGGCCCCCGACCCCGCCTGGGCTCCCAGGCTCCAAACCAGAAAAACGAGATGCAGAACAAACACGCAGGGTGGGCGCAGCCTCGCCTCCAGCGCGTCCAGCCACCACCTCCGGTCCGGCCGCGGGGCTGGGTCCCGCCCTCCGGGGGCCCCGAGGATCAGGGTGGACAGCTGGCCCCCCGGGGGTACAGAATGCTGAGCCCCTGATCAGCTCCCTGCCAGTGCCAGGGGGTCCGGGGCTCACCCGGTGTGGGGACGTGGTGCTGGGCTCAGGACCTGGGCTGGGCCTGGGGCCCAGGATGTCGTGAGGGGCTGGGGAAGGCAGCAGAGAGGTGGGGGCAGCATCGTGGGCTCTGGGGTTGGGCTCCAGCCGTGGACCAGGCCCCTGCCTCCTCAGGAGCCCTGACACCTGGGCCTGGGGCTAGGACCCTCCCTGTCCATCTGGAGCAGCTTGAGGCTGTGGCAGGGGGTGAGGTCTGGAGGAGTTCAGCTCAGAAGAGCCTGGAGGAGTTGGGGGGTTGGGCAGACACACCAGTGGGCCGGGGGTGGAGGGCACGGGAGCTCTGCAGGGCAAGGGACCCTGGGCGCCGGGCAGGCTCCAAGTGACCACGCGCGGCCGGGCGGGCGGTCTGTCGCCACGAGGGGCCAGAAGGTGCCCAGGCCCCAGGGGCAGAGCCCCACGTGCTGGGCTGTCATCCACGTGCCAGGGCGGGGTGCCCCAGCCTTCCTGGGGCCTGCCGTCCCTCGGCCGTGGGGGGCGAGAGGGCAGCGGCTGGCCAGCCCTGGGCAGCACAGGCCGGGAACCCAGCTGTCCCGGGAGGACACACCGCCCCCACCGCAGCCTCACCACCGGACACTCACATGACCCACGTCTGGCGGCCCGCCCACCGGGCACCCCGCCTGTCACGCTGACCTTCTCCCCACCAGCACCTGCTGGGGGCTGACGGAGGTCTCTATTCCCGGGCAGGCGGCTGCCCGGGTTATATTTAGGCTGTGGATGGGGGGCAGTGGACAGCGGGCTGCCGACCCCCTCCTGGGGCCTGGAGCGGGGCAGCGGGCTGGGCTGCCTTCCCGGGCTCCGCTGGTGGCTCCGCCGCTGCTCCAAGCGGCGAGCGGCCGGCCGCTGGCCGCGGGCGCTCTGGCTGGGGGAGGCCCGGCCCGCCTCCCAGCTCCAGGGCTCGGCTGTCCACGAGGCTGTTCCCTCCCGGGGTCCCCTAGGGCCCTGTCCGAGGGGATGCCCAGCCCTGGGCCCTTCCTGCCGCCCGGACTGAGCCGTCTTCCCTCCTGCCGCCTGCCCGGCAGGATGTTCCCGGGGAGGAAACAGCCCCGCAGAGCCCACCCCATCCACACTGGAGTCCAGGGCCCCATTTCCTGCCCCGGGCCCAGCAGGGTCGGGCCAGACCCCCCGGCCCACGGGCCTGAGTGCCCCAGCCCTGCTGCCACACAGCCTGCCTCCCGGGGTGGCTCTGACCTCAGCAGTCCCTGGCCCTTCCCCGGAAGCTGCGCGCTGCTTCAGACCATCTCCCTGGACACAGCAGAGGTTGGCCCACCTGGCACACACAGGGCTGGCCCTGTGTCGGTGGGCCTGCCTGGGTCCAAGGGTATGAAGGAAAAGGTCACGACCCTGCCCCGTGGGCAGCCTCACCTCTGGGGGGAGGGCAGGCCCCCCACCTTGGCCCAGCCCTTTCTCTCTCTCTGCCTGGGACCCCCAACGCCCTGTCCGAAGGGGTTTCCTGCCCCTGCTGACCCCAGATCAGGGCAAGTCGCCGGGCCACCCTGCCCCCCTCCACCCCAGGAAGCAATGCAGCTGGAGGTTCAGGGGCTTCAGGCCGGCTTGGAGGCATCGAGGACAGGGCTGGGGGCTCTGGAGGGAAGTGGGCGGCCCCAGACTGGCCCACCCTGAGGTTCAGGAAACAGGGGGTCTCAGAAACTTCCTCTCGGCCAGACGAGCTCCCGGGGGTCAGAGGCCCGGCCCCAGCTGCCCCTTCCTCTCTGGCCGGTCATCAGCTGGGTGGCCTGGGCTGAGGCAGGCTTCAGGCCGGGTGTCTGGGCATCCCTTGGGCCCTGCATCCCTCGGGCCCTCGGCGGTCAGTGCCGGAAGGCCCCTGGGCCGCCCAGGAGGCGTGTCCACCACGGTCTCTGCGAGGCCCTGCCTGTGGGGTCGCCATCAGAGAGAAGGGTCAGCATCAGCTGTGCCCGGGGGGACCCGCCCCGGCCCGCCTTGGCCGGTGGTCCCTCCTGCTGGAACCCCCGAGCCTTGGATCCCCCGTCTGTAAGACGAGGTGGCCCTCCCACCCGGACACAGACACGGGGACTGCCAGGGAGGCTGGAGCCGGACCAGTGCGGGCAGAGGCCCCGGGGCCTTGCAGGCAGCGCCTGGACCGGCCCGGTCTCACCCTGAGACCAGGGCCCCCGCCGGCCCCCCTTCAGCGTGCACGCTGCACCTGCCCCGAGCGGGCTCTCCAAGCGGGCGCTGGGACCTGTGGCTGCCCTCCGGCACACACAGGGGCTGACCACGGCCTCGGGAGGCCCGGCCTGGCCCGGCCTGAGTGCAGAAGGCTGGGAGGGGCCCTGGCGCTTCCAGAGACAGCTGGGCACCCCAGAGCGGTCATGAGGACCTGCCAGAGGACACCTTGCCTCGTGCCAGGCGCACGTTGGGGGACCGCGGCTGGGCGCTGACCAGCCTGGGGCTCGGTCGTCGGGTCGGCTGGCCCTGGAGGGTCTCAGGGTGGGGTGAGGCCAGCCCCCAGTTCGCAAGGGTGCGTCTGTGTCCGCAGCCTCGCGGGCCCCCGCCCCGGCCCACACATGACGGGCGGCCGTCCGTCAGCACGGCCAGCCCCTCCGGCCATCCGTCAGCGGCCGCGGCGGCGGGAGCAGCGGCCTGTTTGTTTTGCAGCTCCGTGTTGCTCCCTGGGGCGTGAGCCAGAGGAAATGGCCGTTCTGCCTGGGCGGGCGGTGGGCAGCGGGGGCCGTCACGGGCGGGGCCTCGCCCACTCTGAGCCTCAGTCTCCCCCCGGCACTGGGCAAGGAGCGCTGTGCTTCTCTGCAGCCCCCACGGCGGCCGCGTCCACTCAGGTCGCAAACCCCTGCCCCTGCCACTGGGCGGAGGCTCAGGTGTCAGCTGCCCCCAGGAGGGGGGTCCCCTGCTTAGCAATCCAAGAGGCCTGACGCTGGACGTCCATACTGGCTGCCGCAGCCGCTCTGGGCCTGGGTTCAGGCCGTAGGCCGAGCTGCAGGGAGTGGGCGGATGGGACGGGCTGGTCTGCAAGGGCCTAGGCACCTCTCTGGAGACGTCCAGCAGGATCAGAGCCAGGGACATCGGGGCCACTTGAGAAGAGACCGCACATGTGGACAGGAGGAGGTGACACGCTGTACCAAGAGGGCAGGGTCCAGACCCCGGCGGCCCCCTCGGGGTGACCGCCGCGGCCCCGTGCCCCACAGTCAGCCGTCACTCCTCACAACGACCCCGAGGGCCCTGCAGGCCGAGCTGGGACAGTCTGTCCCCACTGCATCCTGGGGCTGCTCTCACCCGCCGTCTACACTGTGCTCACTCCCCTCTGCCCAGGCCTGGGCCTGCAGACGAGGGAAGCAGGTTGAGGAGGCTACAATGTTAGGGCCACACATCGCGGGGCAGGCCTCTCTCAGAGAACAGGCTGCGTCCGCGAAGCCAGAGGCTGAAAGCTGGAGTCGGGACAGAACCCCCCAGACCTCGTCCCACGAGATGTGTCTCCACCGGGAGCAGCCTCTCCACCTCCCTCCGCTGTGCCGGGTGCCCACCCACCCGGGGAAGCCTCTGCAGGACAACCCCTCCTTCCGTTGCCGGCGGCAAAGGTTGGGAAAGAATCTGCAAGATGCCCTCCACAGTGAGGTGAGCGTGACTAATAGCGTCTTGTCCCGTGTGCGCAGGGAGGGCGAGGCGCTCGGGGCAGCCACGTCTGCGGCCATGTGAGGGGACAGCCCCGAGCCCGGGATTCCGGGAGAGCAGGGCCCGGGGTCACAGAGTCGGGCACGGGGGATGCAGGGCAGGGACCCCGCCAGCAGGCGCTCCAGAGACGGGCAGGCCAGGGCCGCAGATGCCCGCACGCCACGCGGGCTCAGCTGGGGCTGCCTCGGTCTCCCCAGGTGGCAACTCGGAGGCTCCCGCTGGCCCCGGGGCCCAGCCGATCCCAGCCAGGCCTGAGACAGCCCGGCGCCCGCTGACACCCCGCCCAGCGCGGGCGGCCCATGCACTGGGTTCTGGCAGGCACCCCGGCGGGAGGGGCTGGTGGAAGCTCCCTCCGTCTGCGTGTCTTGCACAGCTGGTGCCAAGCACTCGCTTCGCTGGAGGGGGCGTCCACCGGCCCTGTCCGGGCCCTCGGCTCCAGTGTGCCCATCTGGCAGGCCTGGCCGGTGCCCTGCACCGACGAGGACCCCCTCGGGGCCCGGCGGCCGTGGTGAGGCAGGGCGGCCCGGGTGGGGGGCTTCGGGGGTGACCGCGGGAAGGGCTGGCCCTGGGGGCAGCCCAGAGCCTCTCAGCCCCGTGGGCTGTGGGGGGAGCGGCCGCCCGCGGCTGTGGGAGTGGGCCCGTGTGCAGGGCCCCAGGCCGCCCCCTCCCCGCAGCTGTCTCCTGCCCCTCAGGCGCCCGCCGCCCCCGCCCACCCCGACTCCTATTTCACTGAGGAGATTAAGACCACCTGGCGAGAGCCCCCTCCCCCTCGCCCAGCCCGTGGGCCCCTCGAGGTGCTCTCCGGGGGCCCCCACCCCCACGTTCCCACGCATCCCGGCCGCGGACGCCGCGAGCCCCGCCCCCCGTGCTCACCCACGGCGGGCTGCGTCCACATCCAGGGTCCTCTCTGCCCCCGCGCGGCCTGCAGCCTCGGGCCATCCTCGCGGGGTCCCCGGGCTCGGCCATGGGCCCCGTCCAGCCTGCCCGATGCCGCCTCAGACAAGACAGGAGGAATCTCCGCTCCTAAAACCGCAACTCTGAGCTGTTTGCTTTTGAGAAATTCCAAGCTGGTTTTGCAGAGCCATGCAGGAGGAAAAGGATTTGTCTGGGGGCGGTGGGGTAGGGCGGGGCCCGCAGACACGGGAGACCAGGGCCGGTGTGGACACCTGGGCCGGGCATGGAAGCCGGGCGGAGGAGACTCGAGTGGGCCTTGGGGGTAGAGCCAGGCGGCCCCTCCCCGAACCCCTGCGTGGTCCCAGGCCCACAGACACAGAGGCCGCCCTCCCCACAGGACTGGGGGACCGGCTGGGCAGTGGCCGGGCTCTGGGCAGAGCAGCAGCGCTTGGGAGGCGGGGGAGCTTGCTCAGCCCGCACGTGGGCACGCAGCTCTGCTCGCCTGTCGGGCAGAGACCTGGAGGTTTGGGGACGGCAGCGGCTGCAGGGTGGGGCTCGTGCCTATCCCCGCATGGCGCTGGGGCCACACCGCCCACCCCAGCTCAGCCAGCTCGAGAGGCCCGTCCCCTTCAAAACACTGCCCCCGCTGCCTCCCCAGGCGCGGCTACCCATGGGTCAGGCCCTGGAGCCTTGCCCGCCAGGCCCCTCTGCCTTCACACGACTCTGCCGGACAGCAGCGTCCCCGCCACCCGCACGGTGTCCCCGGGCGGCCCAGTTGGGCTGCCTGCTGCCATCAGCTCCCATGCACCGGGCCGAGGGGTGCGCGAGGCGGCCTGCCCGGGGCAGAGGGCACAGCGCTTGGACACCAGACCTCCAGGCCCAGGCGAGCTTCTGGGCGAAATGTCGCCAGGAGCGGAGAGGACACGGGGGGCTCGAGCCTGGAGCCGACCCTTCACCAACTCAGGCCGGACTCCCGCCCAGGGCTGTCGCAGTGAGAACGGCTTGAATTTAAATTAATAACTGGATCAAGTATCTCATGAAAATTCCCAGTCTGATATATTTAGTTAGTCTAACTGCTCTAAGTTTCAGAGGTGCTGGGCCCAGCCCGGCGGTCGCTGTCCATCACCTCCGGCCCTGCCCCCAAGCCTTGCTTCCCGAGCCCACCTGCCCACCGAGCCCCACTCAGGGCTGCGGCTTGAGCCGGGAGGCTGGCCTCCTGGGGCCTGCCTGGGAAGGCCCCCACAGAGTGACCGCCCCTGCCCGTGTCCGGGGCATCGTCCCGGCCATCGGACCTGCCCTCAAGAAGGGCACGGTCTGAGGACATCACCTTCAGGAAATCCTCCCGCAAGAGCAGGCTGAAACATTTGGACCTTCCTTCCCTGTGGGGTGCCCAGGGCTCCACAGGGACCTCATCCGAGCTGGCCGAGGCTGAGGCCCCCAACTCACTGAGCTGAGCGCCCCGGACGGTGACGATTCCCCACGGGGGCCCGTGGGGGACGCACCTGCACACACGTGCTCCTGCGTGTGTGCCCTGGCCCGTGTTGGTGTGTGTGTGTGTAGCCGTATGTGATGTGCACGCGCATCTGCGGGTGTGTTACGTGTGTGGTGGGCGTGCACTCACCGGCGTGTGCACGCAGTCAGGGTCCCCTGCCCACCAGAGGGGCCTGAGGAGACGGTCTCACGCGTCCAGCTCCCCGCCCTCGCCCTCAGCCGAGACCCCAGCAGGGCCTGTCCCTCCCCGCCCTGACCACGGAGGCGGAAGCCTTGGGGCCTCCATCTAGGTCCCCAGGGCCTCCGAGTCCTGGCTCTGCCTGACGGCTCCTGCGGTGGAGGGGCTGGTGTGGCAGTAGATGGACAGACAGACGGACAGCCGGCTCTCCAGGCGGCGGGGTCCTCCCACCAAGGGGGCAGCTAAGTCAACAGGCCCAGAAACCAGAGAGGCCCGGCCGTGGTCCTCTGTTTGCTTGTTCTCGGGGGTGGACTTCCAGCCTGCGGGGGGCGGGGCCGCTGTCACCCGGGTCTGGCCGCAGTCCCCTCTGTCCGGCCCAGCCCCTGCTCACTGTCTCCCGGTTCTATCTTCCTGGGCCTGGAAGGAGCAGCCTCAGGGAGGGGGCGGGAGTGTGCCCGGCTCCGGGGGGCTGGGGTCACAGCGCTGTGAGGCGCTCCCGGCTGCCTTGTCCGTCCCCCCGCCCCCGTCTGCGTCCCCCACTCACTGCCCTGTGTTCACGCTGCAGTCACCCGCCCCCCAGAGGCCAAGAAGAGCTCCAGGGGATGCCGCAGAAGGGGTGGGGGCAGCCCCCCAGACGCAGCTCAGCTCACCCCACCCAGATACCTGCCAGCCAGAGAGGAACACACACCAGGCCTCTGCGGCGCCAGCCTTCGCCAGCACCTCCTCGGATGCTCGGCCCGCAGGGGAGCCCAGTGTGCACCTGGGGCACAACCTCAGGCCTAGAGCTCCCCACGCCCGCCGGGGGGCTGGCAGGGACGTGTGCTTCAGCTGGGGAGCGCTTCCTCCAAACGCAGGTGGTGTCACAAGAGCCCAGGTCAGTGGGGGCGGGGGGGGGGGGGAACAGGTGTGTGGGGAGGGGATGGAGTGGGGGAGCAGTAGGGTGGGGAAGGGGACAGGTGGGGGGGAGGGGAGGTGTGGGGGAGGGGATGGGATGTGGGGGAGGGGATGGGATGTGGGGGAGGGGACGGGTGTGGGGGGAAGCCGCCCTCACTCGGGGTGAATGGTGTAGCTTGGCCACTAGCCTCTCCTCCCAGCCCCAGCCCTGCCCTGGGGTCTGAAGGTCTGCACCCCCCTCCCCGATGGGCCGACCGCCCCCGAGGCTGGGTACGTGGAAGCCCGGCTCAGACTGCACCCACTTCTCTACAGAGCCCAGAGTCCTCTCCCGCTCCTCCAGCCTCGGCCACGCTAGGGGAAGAGGGGGCCTTCTGCCTGCCTCCGGGGCTCTGGGTTACTGCCTGTTCGTGCCCACGAGGGCCACCCAGGCAGCCTCCTTTATTGGCATCGCAGCCCCAGCACCTTGGCTGGAGGAAGGCAGGTGGGACGTGCCCAGGGGCCAAGGTCCTGAGCAGGCGGAGGAGGAGGGAGCCACCCCGGCTCCAGCGAAGGTCGGTCCCCCTCCGGCCTCCCCTGAAACCCCGCACCGCCCCCTGCGGGGGAGTGACTGCAGGCCTTCCTTCGGGGCCAGGGGAACTGCGGGCATGGAGAACGTTCCTGGCAAACCAGTCCTGAAACGAACGAGCCGGGTGGAAGAAAGCCTGCCGCGCTCCTCCGGAATGCTGTGGCAGCCGCTGCCCCGCTCTGCGCTCTAGCGCAGAGCGCAAGGCAGGCGCCACGGATGTGCCTGCACGGTGGCGGGAGTGAGCCGGTGTTGCCGGCTCCCCTGGGGACTGAGGTGCGCTCTGGGGAGGAGCTGGGTGCCGCCCAGACACCCCAGGCTGCCCCTTGAGAGCAGGGAAGTGAACCTCTGAAACAGGGCTAGGGATGCTGGGGGCAAGGGTGAGTGCAGCTGGGGCTCACCCCAAAGCAGCCCCGAGAGGCAGGGGGTGGCTGCCCGCTCCCTCCCGCCGGCCGCCTTCTGCCCTCGGCTGCCCTCTGGCCCCCACCTCGGGCTGAAGGTCCACGCGAGCCTCGAGCCTCGTTTCTAGGGCCTGTACATCCTGGTTCCATCCTGCTGACCGGCGCGGGGAACGCGGGTCCTGTCTTCAGCCCGCGTCCCAGGTGGAGGGGGCGTCATGCCCTAATTGGGCAGAACCTGATCAGCCCTCGCCCCTGTGGTGCCCGCCCGACTCCCACCTCTTGCTCCCGGAGGTGCGGCCGGCAGGGGGAGTGAGGCGGAAAGGAACCATGCAGGTCGAGGTGAGGGAGAGTGGATGCAGTGTGGCAGGGCACGTGCTCCCGCTGGGCGGTGAGGGCACTGGGGTTAGAGTTAGGGTTAGGGAAGAGTGGTGTGGGGGGCGGGCGGGAGGGATGGGCGAGCGCACCCCCAGGGGCGCAGGAGGCGGCAATGCCGAGGGGTCCGGTCCCCTTTGTTCTTCAGCCACTCAGCCACATCCGACTCCTTGCGACACCATGGACTGCTGCACGCCAGGCCTCCCTGTCCATCACCAACTCCCGGAGTCTACCCAAACTCACGTCCACTGAGTCAGTAATGCCATCCAACCATCTCATCCTCTGTCGCCCCTTTTTTCTCCTGCCTTCAGTCTCTCCCAACATCAGGGTCTTTTCTGATGAGCCGGCCTTTCCCATCAGGTGACCAGAGTGTTGCACTATCTTTAGCATCTCTGGCCCCTGCAGCTGGGTTCCAGCCGGGGCCTGGCACTGCCGCTGCACTCGGGGCCTGCGGTGGCTGGAGTGGGCAGCGGCCGCGGGGGAAGCTGAGCTGTGAGTTGCAGGAGGAGCACCTTGACCTCGTCCGTACTGCCCTCAAGCAGAACTGGCCCACTCCCTCCTGCGCTTTCCCCATCCGGCCTGGCCGCCCATGTCCCGGCTCAGGCACCAAGGGGTTAAGAAGGGCCGAGAGGACCCCCTCCCGTCCCCCACCTGGAACCCCTCGGAGGGACAGGGCCCTGCGGACTGAGCCTGGGAGGCTGAGCCCGCAGCTCCAGAGGCCCCAGGGTTTTCACTTTCACTTCTGCACCTTTCCCAAGGCCAGGGTCTCCCTCGGACTCACACCTGCCCATGGCCGTCTGGTGTTCGCCCAGGTATACGGGAAGGCTCCTCGGGTGCACGGGATACAACCACGGGCACCCGCACACACCAGGACCGCCGCACAGCCCACCCGCCCACCTGCTCCAGTGCCCCTCGGACGCCCCGTGCGCCCCTCTGGGTGCTGACACGCTCGCCTCCAGCAGCAGCTCCCCCTGCCCGCGGGTCCTTCGACCTGGGCTCCTGGCAGCCCCTGCTGCGGGGGTGGCTGGGGGGGGGGGTCTGCGTGGGCGGGAAGCTCAAGCCAACTGCTCCCGCATCATAGGACTCCCTGGACCTGCTTCCAGGCCGCACAGATCATGGCCACGGCCGCCCCTTGGGGAGGGCAAACCCTGGCAACCACACGCCTTCCCAGCTTGGTCCACGGGGGCCGCAGAGCCCGTCCAGGGTAGGGGCGGGGCTCAGCACTCACGAGGTCATGGTCGCCCACCCCATCACACAGCAGGACCCACGTGCTCACCGCCTCCGCTCCAGGCCGCGCCAGTCCTGGACCTCAGGCCCGGGAGCCTCAGGCTTCCTGTCGGAGCGGCTCCAGGTCCCCCGGGTTCTCGGCCAGCACACTCTCCAGCTTGGGGGTCCAACAACCCCCAGAGAAGCTGCTGCCTCCCGCTCTAGCCAGGCGAAGCAGCACAGGCCTTGGAGACAGGCCTGAGGGCCAGAGCCCAGGGCCCAAGCAAGTCCTGGGTCGCGGAGGCCTGGCGCCCTGCAAGGGGGGCGTCTGGGCTGGGTGGCCATGGATGCCCCCAACTGGGCAGAGGCGGCCCCAGAGGCAGGAGGTGCGGGGAAGGGCCGGCCGCTTCAGGCTTAGCATCTGGGAAGCCTCGGCCTGCAGGCCCAAGTGGGCAGCCGGGCCTTCCAGGAGGGCAGGCCGGCCTTGGGGCGGGCGAGGGGCAGCGAGCAACCGGACCCGGCTGCGGCCTGAATTCCTCCGACGTGTCCTCGGCTCCCTTGGCCAGTCCAGGCTCCGCCCCCGGCCCTCCCTGCGCCCGGCCGGTGCTCGGGGAGGTCGGAGGAGCGGGCACTGCCCACCCTCCGGATGTATAAGCGTCCCGGCCAGGGGCGGGCGGCGCGCGAGTGCGCGTGACGCTCGGGTTCCCGGGCTGGGCAGCCTGGGCGGTGTCCCTCTGCTCAGGGTCCCCCGGCGCGACCGTGAGCTGCTCACTGGGGCCCGGGAGCCGCTCGCGGGGCCGGGTCCCGTCCCTGGGCGCCGAGGAAAGGACGACCCTGCGGCCGTGGGGCCGTCCGCCCGTGGCCGCTGCCGGAGCCTGGACGGCCCGCTCCGTGCCCAGGTGCAGGGGCAGCTGGGGAGGAGGGAGGAGCCCAGGGCAGGGCCCGGCCAGAGCCCCGCGGCCGGGGTCTGGGGCTGAGGGCGCCTGCTCTAGCCTCCCCTCGGGGCGGTGGAAGCCGTTGGCTTCACTGTACAGAGGGAGGCCAGGCCTCGGGGAGCCGCGGAAGGTCCGGGGGCGCTGGCCACAGAGGCCCCTGGGAGCTGAGGCTAAGGGCTGGGGAGCTTGAAACACAGGAGGGCCTGCACCACCCCCCGGGGCGCTCCACCCGCCAGGGCCCCCTCGGTACAGGGTGGGGGGCCGTGACGCCATGTCCCCTGGGCATGGGGCTGCGGCGGTGAGTGGCACCGCAGGCTCCCGCCCCCGGGCCGTGGGCTGGGCCGGCCTCCGTGGGGCCGGGTGCACGCAGTCGGAGGCGGCGCCGGCCAGGCCGCCGGGCGCCTATGGACGCGCGGGGCCCGCTGTCTCCCCGGGCCAGCGCGTTCAGCATCGCCTCTCTGGTTGCAGCAGAGGCCGCAGAGCGCACCGCGCGTCCGGCCCCCGGGTCCTCCGAGCCTGCGAAGCCGCTGGGATCCCCGGCCGGCATGCACTTCAGCACGGTCACCAGGGACATGGAAGGTAAGCCTCCCCGCTGTGTCTGGGCAGACGCCTGCCAGATCCCGGCCCCTGGGGCCCAAGCAAAGAGGGCTGGCGGGATTGGGGGAGGACGGGGAAGCCAGCACTGGCGGGGCGAGTGCCCAGCTTCCAGCCTGGACTCTGGGGCGCAGAGGAAGGGCGGCATCCTGCCTGAATCCTGTGCCCCCTTCGCCTGGGGACCCCGCTGCAGAGACCCGTGCAGCTGAGCCCAGAGCAGAAGAGGGCGTGGGAGGTCGGAAGGGGGACAGGAGAGAGGGACCAGAGGGAGTCAGAGAGCTTGGAGAGGTGGGGGTCAGCAGGGGAGCCCCAGAGAGCCGGGGGACTCATAGGAGAGAGAGAGCAGGAGGGGACGGCGGGAGGAAAAGAGCTGGAGAAAAAGGAGAGGAAAACAGAACACTCGAAAGGGGAAGGATGGAAAGGAGAGAAGAGGGCCAGAACCAAGGAGGAGTGCTCGGAGAAGTTAAGAAAGTTGAGTCTTAAGAAAAGAAGAAAGTCAAAGGAAACAGTTCGGTCTTAAAAAAAAAAAGTTAAAAGCCACGAATATTAGAGAGACGCGCAGAGAGGAGGGGTACAGGCAGACTGAGAGGAAAGCGGCGCAGAGGGAGCAGCAGGAAAGAGAGGAAGAGGCGGAAGGTAAAGCAGAGATAGAGACGCGAGAGAGAGCGCAGGGAGGCCGAGGATGCGGAGGGGAGACGAGGGCGACGGGAACAAAGGTAAGGGGGTAACAGACTGCAGGGGCCCGCGCGGGCAGCGCCGCGCGCGAGGGCAGCCGGCGGGCGCTCCGGCGCTCGCGCGCTCGCCCGCCGCCCGGGAGCCGGTCCGGGCGGTCGGGGGCGGCAGGGGCGGGGGCGCGGAGGGGGCCGGGAGGCCATTGTCTCGGCGGGGGCGGGGGCGCGGGGCGGGGCGGGGCGGGGCGGCTCCGCGGGCGGCGGGGCTGGGCGGCGCGCGCCCGCCACTCGGCCGGGGCGCGGGGCAGCGCTCACCTCGGCGGGGCGCGCGGCCCGCGGGCCATGATCTCCGCCGTCTCCAGCCCGTGGCTCACGCAGCTCTCGCACTTCTGCGACGTTGCAGCCTTCACGGCCAGCAGCCTGAGCGGCCTGGGAGCGGCGGGGGGCTTCCCGGGCGCCGCGTCGCCCGGCGCCGACCCTTACGGCGCGCGCGAGCCCCCGCCGCCGCGCTACGAGCCGTGCTCCGCCGCCGCGCCGGGCGCCCCGGGCCCGCCGCACGCCTACCCGTTCGCGCCGGCCGCCGGGGCCGCCAGCAGCGCCGCCGAGCCCGAGGGCCCCGGGGCCAGCTGCGTGGCCGCCGCCAAGGCGCCGGTGAAGAAGAATGCGAAGGTGGCCAGCGTGAGCGTGCAGCTGGAGATGAAGGCGCTGTGGGACGAGTTCAACCAGCTGGGCACCGAGATGATCGTCACCAAGGCCGGCAGGTCAGGGCGCCCCCTCCTCGGCCGCGGGCCGCCCCAGCCTGGAGGGGCCGGCGAGCGGGGCGGGGGCACGGCCGGCTTCTCTGCTACCGGGTCCCGGCTCCGGCGACAGCTGCCTGGGGAGCCGGCAGAGGGGCCGGGGAGGAGCAGGCCGCTGGGGGTCCACCCGCCACCCCAGGACACCCGCGGCCTGAGGCAGGGGCCGGCTCACTTCCTCGTGGCCTCGCCAACCAGCGGATCCCAGTGGATCCCAACTTTTCAGAGGAAACTCTTGTCTCTGGTTCCTCAATTCAGTCCATCCGGGCTAGATGGAGGTGCTGCCCGGCAACGGGGCAGTGGGTCAGAACCGCTCTGGGACAGTGAAGACCCTCCTGGGCGGACTGTGTTGTGGGGAGGCTGCCGCCCCATTTTCTCAGGCCTACGTCTGCCGACCTCGGGGCCTGGCTCTGCCGCTGGGGCCGCCGCCTTCTGTTGGGCTGTTTGTTTGAAGGGCCCGGAGAGAAGGGGAACAAGTTTTGCGATGCAGCCGATGTGACCGGCAGACAAAGGCGGGTGCCCGTCTGTGTCTAATGTACACAGGAGACACCAGCTCTGCATCTGCACGGCCCGGGAGGGCTCAGGGCCTGTTTGCAGAGCCCGTGCCGGGCTCCTCCTGCCCTGTCGCGGCGTCTTCCCCAGGGAGCCCGGGGCCTTCTCCAGCTCTCCAGCGGGCCCTGGGCGCTCAGCCTTCTGCCTGGCCCAGCCAGCATTCTGCAGCCCCTTCTGGCCTGCGGGGGCAGGGGGTAGGGGTGGCTTGTCCAGGAGGGCTGGCGTCAGCCCACCACCCGAGAGGAGGTGCCTGTAAAAGGCAGCGGCGGGACAGGCGGGCTGGGGCCGGGCGGCACGCTGTCCCAGCCGGCAGCTGGCAGCCAGCAGCCGGCACCCGGGACTAGACCAGCCTGCGGCCATCGCCCTGAGCTGGGATTGCGTGCAGGATGAGTTGGAGCTCAGGGGAGGGGACGGTCAGGGGACCCCAAGGACACAGGCCAGGCCGGCCTGGAGTAGCTGTGCCTGGGGAACTTGCATGTGTCCTCAAGGAAGGTGGGGAGAACCCCAGGACCTGGCGAGAAGCCTTAGGGCCAGGGCTGTGGACTCCCCAGTTTGGCCTCTCGGGGGGAACTGGGGAAGCAGCCGTAGACTCAGCTGCAAGGCCGCCCGGGACTCCTGGAATCCCTCGGTCGGTCTGCCTCGCTTTCACTTTGTTCGAGCCGGGAGCTTAAAGCGATGGCTTAGATCAGGCGGTCGGGGGTGGTTCTGCTGAGGGCCCAGGACCCGGGACTGCGTTGCTGCGGCCCGCTGGGCTGACCCGGCCCGGGATGGCCGGATCCGCAGTCAGCAAGGCTGGGTCTGCGTGGGTGGAGGTGCAGTAAGAAACCAGAGGCCGAGGTCAGGGCCTGCAGGCCCGCCTGACACGCTGAGTTAGCCGTTTCTGGGTTTCTAACCGGGGTGGGGGGGCAAGGGGCTGTCCTGCCGTCCACTCGCCCTTGGCGGGGCAGGGGCCTAGTGAGGTCGGTCAGGCAGCCGGGTGAGAGGAGATATGACCAGGGCCCTGGCTTGCCGGCGGAGAGGAGGCCGCTTCCTGGGCCGCTGGAAGCGGGCGGCCTGCCCTCCCCTCCCGAGCTGACGGGATCTCGCCGCCCCCAGGCGCATGTTCCCCACCTTCCAAGTGAAGCTGTTCGGCATGGACCCCATGGCTGACTACATGCTCCTCATGGACTTCGTGCCCGTGGACGACAAGCGCTACCGGTGAGAGCCCGGCCCGGCGGGCGGAGGCGGGCGGCCCAGAAAGGTCGGTCGCGACCGGTGGCCAACTCCCCAGTCCCGCCAGCCCCCAGCCCCACAGGCCCCGTCCACCCCCAGCAGTTTTGGGGACTGGCCCTGGGGGGGCTCACATGTGCCGGGGGACCCCCCACCAGCCTTGTCCGCGTTCCCCTCTCCTGCAAGGTGAGCCCGTCCCTTCCCCCTCCCCCGGGACGCCGGCCCCGGAGCCAGCAGGAAAGGTGGGGTGGCCGGGAGAGATTACGCTGGGCGGGTCTGGCCGCCCGGACAATTAACAGCAATTAATAAAGAGAGCCCGGTCCACCCTGCGCCCTAGGCCCTGGCGGCCGGATCCAGGCCCCCCCCACCCCCGCCGCGCTGGCCGGTGACTCGGGAGGCTGCAGGCTGGCGGGACCCGCGTGCCGCGAATTGTGGCGCCAGGGCCGGCTGCCTCCCTGCTGGCGCTTCCTGCCGCCTGTGTCAGAACGGGGTTCCGTTTCCTCGCGGCTCCCTGGGCAACCCCCGTCCGCCCGTGGGAGCCTCAGGCACCTCAGGCTCCCTGGGCAAGGCCCTCACCCGCTGTGTCGTGGCCCCGTCCCCCCGCGGCCCAGGTATGCCTTCCACAGCTCTTCCTGGCTGGTGGCTGGGAAGGCAGACCCCGCCACGCCGGGCCGCGTCCACTACCACCCCGACTCGCCGGCCAAGGGGGCCCAGTGGATGAAGCAGATTGTCTCCTTCGACAAGCTCAAGCTGACCAACAACCTGCTGGACGACAACGGCCATGTGAGCAGCCCCCCAGGCTACCACCCCGTCCCCCGGCAGGCCGAGGAGGTCCCTGCTGACCGCCGGCAGGCCGAGGGAGTCCTTGCTGACCTGCGCCACGGCAGTGTGGATGACCGACGGGCCAGGGAGAGCCAGCCCTCGGGTCAGGGGCCTGGGCCTGGGAGAGAGGGCCGTGCTGGTCCCTTCACCCCGCTACTGGGCTTTTGCTGGAGGCGATTTCCCTGGGAAGGATGGGGGGCCGTGGGGTAGGGTGGGGGCAGCAGCCTTTGGAGTCTGGCGGCTCCTGAGAGGCCGGCCTCCTGGGTGAGCGCAGGGTTGTGCCGGGTTGTCGGCGGGAAGTGCACGCCTGTCTGGGCCCTGCTGGTCTCCGAGCTGAGCTCGGACCTCATCACCTCTCTTCCAGATCATCCTCAACTCCATGCACAGATACCAGCCACGCTTCCACGTGGTGTACGTGGACCCGCGCAAAGACAGCGAGAAGTACGCCGAGGAGAACTTCAAAACCTTCGTGTTTGAGGAGACTCGTTTCACCGCGGTCACTGCCTACCAGAACCACCGGGTGAGGCCCGGGGGCAGCCTGCTCAGCACCCCTGGGAAGGGGTGGCTGCCTGCGGAAACCCAACCAGTATGGAGCACCACCCCCCGCCCCCCCCCTTCCCCGCGGCCTCAGGCCCCCCAGGGCCTCAGACCATCCCCCTCCCCTCAGTGTCCCTGGCCGGACCAGCCTCCTATCAGGTTGACCCCTCAAGCAGCAACTGTCACTGTGGCCTGAAAGTTTGTTTTCCAAACCATTCCGGAAGCTCCCACCGGGGGCCTGATGTGGGTCTACCCAGATTCCTGGGGTGTCCTCCACTCCAGACCTCAGCGGGTGGGAGGTGGATATAACTGCATTCCTAGCCCCGCCTGGGGGGCCCTTGTGGGTGCAAAAGAGGAGGAGGTCCTCAGCCAGAAGGAGGGCTCCCCAGCCCTGAGGGGTGCAGCCCCCTGCGCGGGAGGGAGCCGGTGTGTTACTGCCGTTTCCAGTGGAGAACGGGAGTGGGGGAGGAGCAGAGGGAAGAGTGGCGGGCTCCTACGGCTCCCTCCCCTATGGGTAAGTCCCGCAGCCCCCAGGGCGAGCCCAGTGCCCGCTTCCCGCAGATCACGCAGCTCAAGATCGCCAGTAACCCCTTCGCCAAAGGCTTCCGAGACTGCGACCCCGAGGACTGGTGAGTGTCCCCCAGGAGAGCGGGAGCACGCGGGCGCCCCGGTGGCGCCCCTGACCCCGCCCGCTTCCTTTCCGCAGGCCCCGGAACCACCGGCCCGGCGCGCTGCCGCTCATGAGCGCGTTCGCCCGCTCGCGCAACCCCGTGGCCTCCCCCACGCAGCCCAACGGCGCGGAGAAAGGTAGGCCGGGGTCGTGGGATCCGGGCGGGCGACCGCGCCCGGCCTCGCCCGCGCCGCAGGGGCGCTCGCGGCCTTCGCGGCGGTTGCACAACGACCGCGGCGGCCGGGCAAGCGCGCACTCGCCCGCCGGCCCGACGGCTGCGCCCGCCCGCCCCGCCCCCGCCCGCTGGCGGGCGCGGGCCCCTGGGGAGGGCCCGGAGCTGGGCTGGGGCGCCGGGTGGGGGCCGGCGCGCTCTCGCCGGCTTCTCCGCGGCTCAGCCGTCGGCCCTCCCCGCAGACACAGCCGAGGCCCGGCGAGAATTCGAGCGCGAAGCGAGCGGCCCGGCGGGGCTCGGGGACCCGGCGCACCCGCCGCAGCTGCTGGCGCGGGTGCTCAGCCCCGCGCTGCCCGGGCCCGGGGTCCCGCTGCCCGGTGCGCCCGGAGGCCGGCCCAGCCCCCCGCACCCCGAGCTGCGCCTGGAGACGCCCGGCGCGTCGGAGCCGCTGCACCACCACGCCTACAAGTACCCGGCCGCCGCCTACGACCACTACCTCGGGGCCAAGAGCCGGCCGGCGCCCTACCCGCTGCCCGGCCTGCGCGGCCACGGCTTCCACGCGCACCCGCACGCGCACCCGCACCACCATCCGGCCGTGAGCCCCGCCGCGGCCGCCGCCGCCGCCGCCGCGGCCGCCGCCGCCAGCATGTACTCGTCGGCCGGGGCTGCGCCGCCGGGCTCCTACGACTACTGCCCCAGATAGTGCGCGCGCCCGCCCGGGGCCCAGGCCACGCGGCCGCGGGCCGCCCCCCGGCAGCCCCAGGACGGCCCGAGGACCCCGCTCCCCGGCCCCGGGGCTCCCGGGGCGCGCCGCCAGCGCCGAAGTGCGCGGTGCGCGCGGGAAGGAAGTGGTATTTATTGTCCCCGGCGAGGCCGCGACGGCCCCGGCCCGGCTGGCCGCTGCAGCGTGGACGACCCGAGAATCCCCGTCTGCAGGCGGTGTGGTGTAGATACTTGTAGATATTTGTAGATAAAAGTGTAGATACCGCGCCGGCGCCGCCTTATAAACGGTTTCGCCTCTTTTGGAAGCTGCCTGAGTGTCCCTTTCTTTGTGTCGCGTTACATCGCTAAGGGTGTCTGGGGAGAGCCGGACTCGGGGGCTCGCGGGCTCCCTGGCCAGGCGGGCCGCAGGGCCGGGGTCCCTGCCTCGCGCTGCCAGCCCCACCTCCCGGAGCCCGCCCGCGGCCCCGCCCCCGGCCCTCCCGCCCGCGCGCCCCGCCCCCCGCTTCCACCTCGCGGTCCCCCGCGGCCTGAGCTCCTCGTCCCAGGTGTTCATCCGGCCTCGCTGCTGACATTCCTGCCTTGGCAGCTGCCCCTCTGCCTAGAACCCGGGCCCCGCCCCTGGCCCGTCTTCAGGACCGGTGCCTGTCCTGTTTTTCCATGGAAGCTGGGATAACAGTCCTGGTGGAGCAGGACTTTGTCCGCTGGGGGCTGGGAAGGGAAGAAACCCTGACTCTGCTCTTAGAGCGCTTCCCCGCTGGCCTCCGCCCAGGCCTGTGCTTTCCCCTGTTTATTGACTCTCTTTGCTGCCAGGGTCCCCATGGGGTGGTCTGAGCGAGGCCACAATGACAGTGGTCATGAGTCATCCTGACACCTGCCTGGGAAGCGTTTTTCCCAGGCCAGGTGGCGTGGGACCTCTCCCCATCAGCGCCACACCGGACCTTTGATGCGGTCCCTTCCTGAGTCCAGGCAGGAAGAGCCGTCAGCGTCAAGGCTGCCGGCCTGGACGCGAGAGGGACGGGAAGTGCGAGTGGCCGAGGCCCCGTCCCCCTTCCGGGCCTGACCTGCTGCGTCTGTGGGCCTGGAGGCCACCTGGCAGCGGCGGCCTGGGCCACCAGTCCCAGGGCACGGCCGGGCGTTCCTGATGTCTGCCCTGGGCTGGCCCTTTCTTTCCGGAGGTGTCTGCCCTGGAGGCGGTAAGTGGAGCTCAGCGATCAGAAGGCAGGAGCCATTCTCGTGAGTCCGGTCTAGGACGGGACGTGGTGACCACGGCTGCTGAGGAGCGAGCAGGGGAACCAGGGCCCCCAGATCCTCGTGGGGTACCTGGTGCCGGGCGTGAAGACCCCTGCAGCGTCTGCCTGAGTGGCCAGCAGGCTCAGTGGACAGAGCTTCGGGAACGCAGCCCTGGATGCTGCCCCAGCGGCTCCACCCTAGTGGGCGGTCTGTCCCCAACCCCGGGTCTGCCTCTGAGTGAGCCAGTTGTGGCCCTGGCTTCCTCGCTTGGGGCCACAAATGCAGCCAGCCCTCCTCGTCTTGGGCGGAGAGACACGCCGTGGTTTGCTCTGCCCAGTTGGTCTCCAGGTGGCACTCCAGCCTCCCACACTCCGTCCAGACTAGGGAGAACCACGGGTGCAGAAATCTCCATTTTGGGTTTGTTCAGCGCTGAAGTGAGAGCACGTGTTGCCTGGTGACCGGCGTTGGCAGTTGAGCGGCGCCTCCCAAGACCGCCCCCTCCCCAGACTAGAGCAAGGGTTGCTGTGCCCACTGCGGGGCGGGCCAGTGCCAACAAGAAGGACGGAATAAAGGCGGACGCCGGGCTCCCACCAGCTGCATTCAGGAGCCAGGCACCTGTGACTGGCCTCTGCAGATGCTTGCCTGACCTGGGGCGCAGCCCCCACCCCCAGAGATGTGTTTTCTCCCGCTGCCTCCACGCCTGCGTTGACCTGGCTGAGACCTTGTCACAGGCCAGCTGCGAGCTGGGGCTCCCGCCGGCCACTGCAGACCCATGTCCAGACTCATGTGAGGGGCCCTCGCTTGTTCTTGGGTGGGTGCTGGGCTGTGCTGTACCCCCCGCCACAGTCACCCTGTGTCTCATCCTGGGGTCAGGGGAGGCCTGGCTCGGGTCGCCGGGCCTCTCGGTCACGTGTCCCCAGGTGCAGGCACCTCCCTGGGACAGGCCGTCCCCCCCCCCCCACCGGGCCCTGCTTCCCACTCCGACCCTTCTCTGGCGGGGCTGGGATTCTCCTCGGGGGCTCCCTCCCAGCTGTGGGACACCCGGAGCATCCTCCCTGTATCCCCGCTGGCCCAGAGACCCCGTTCTGGCCCCATGTCTGTCTCCAGGGCCAGGAGGGACCTCAGAGACCTGGTCCAGGGGCTCCGGACTCTTCGGTCCCGAAGCTGTTCGAAGAACCTTGACGCCCACCGTGTGAAGGAGGTAAAGGCAGGAGTGGAGGGAGGAGCCCCCGGAGCCCAAGCAGCCCGGGGTGTGGGGGACCATGGCCCACGTCCCGGGGTGGAGGGCTCCCTGGTCCTGCCGCCTCCCGGGACGTTCAGGAGCCGCCTGCCCCGGCCCAGCGGTGGTGGTTCTGGTGACTCGCCCGGTGCCTGTTCAGCCGTGTCCCCAGAGGCCCACTGTAGGAGCCTCAAGACCCCGCAGACCTGGCCCCACCGCGTGAGGACGCGAGGCGGACCCCCTCCGTAGTGAGGTCCTGGCTGTAGTGAGGGCCCTCAGGGGACATCCCTCTGGCAGTCGTGGTCTGGGTCGGGGGATGGTCACGCGGCCTCCCAGGGAGGCCTCGGTGCCGTAGCCTCTGGACGATGGAGATCTGTTGGGGTCCACAGGCCCATCCCTGGGGCCGGGGAGACCCCCAGAGTGCATGGGCCACGTCGTGGGGGAGTGTGAGGCAGGTCTGCTGCAGATGAAAGCCGCGTGCAGGCCGCCGGGGGAGTGGGCCCAGAGCTGCTTCGCGGACCAGTGGTGATCCCAGGGAGGCAGGAGTGTGGCCCAGCTGGGCTGGGTGCGGGGGCACCTGGGCCTGCAGCTGAGGCCTCGGTTTCCCTGATGTATGACCGGGGTGGGGCTCCACCTCAACCCCCCGTGAGGTTCTGCGAGTCCCGGTTCAGAACCTCCGACCAAACCTGGCCCTGAAAGCGACCTCCCAGCTGGGAGCAGGCCGGGGGTGGGGGTGTGGGGGGTGTGACGTGGCCCCGCTCTTGGAGGGCAGATGCGGTGTGTGCTGGTCTACCTCACACACGCTCTGTATTTAGAAAAACACCGATTGTGCCTTTGATGCAATTCCCTTTCCTGCTTGTTGTCGTTCTTAAACCAGATGGGGACTCTCGGAGCCTCCACTCAGCTGCTGCCAGGTCTTCGTGTGGGAATCGGCAGAACCAAAGGGGTTCTGATGAAAGCAGCCCACTTTGGGGGAGCTTAGGTCTTAATAGCAGCGATTAAACGATCTTCTTAATTATAAAGGGTAATGTTGACATCCCTTCTCCATCAGCTCTTGATCTCAGGGAGCACACGCCCAGCCCCTCCTCCCAGCCCCACCAGCTGGGCCCACGGACAGACAGGCGCTCCTGTGGCGCAGCCCTGGGCACCAGCAGTCCTGAGGCGCCATTGCCGATGTCCAGGGCCTCAGCCCACCTCAGCAGCGACACCTGGAACCTCGTTTTCTCAGCCACGTGCTTGTGTGTGGTGGGCTGGGCCCCTGCAGCTCTGGGGGTGCCCTCTCTCCTGGAAGACACCCCCCCAGCACTGGCCCCTCCAGGACGCTAACCCTCCCAGCTCCTCCTTGTCATCCTGGCCTCGGCTGCTCTCCCGTTCCTCCCGCCTCTGAATGCAGGCTTTATCCCGGATGCATTTCTGAGATTATTCTCCAGTATGTCCATGAGCTCATCACCGAGTAAGGGTGGTGGTGGCGGCCAGGTTGATGGGGGCCTTGTGCAGGGCAGGGCCGGCGGTTTGTCTCCCCGTGGTCCCGGGATGCACACGGGCCTTCCCCGAGCAGGCTGTGTACCGCGGGCAGGCAGGCGGTCCATGGCGGGGACGCCTGGTCCACCGGGCCCTCCCGTGTGCCTCAACGCCCTGTGCCCACGGGCCGCCTGGCCGCCGGCTCCTGGCTGCAGGAGCCCCGCAGGCCGTGTGCCCTTGACCGACCTGGGTGAGGTTCCCCAGGTGCCTGGAGGCCACCTCCCCGATCTGAAGCGGTGCTGGGGGCTCGGGGTCCAGCCATGAGGCTGCAGCACAAATGGGAGCTGCTGCGTGTGTGCAAGCGGCCTCCCTCCTGATAACAGCAAGTGGATCTTCTTAATGTGAGAAGGAAATCAGGCAGCTTCCTTGAAAGGCAGCTGCCCGGATCTGGGGGCTCTCAGGCGGCCATTCCTCCGGAGAGCCTGCGGGGCCCTGGGCTGCCATCTGCACTCCTGCTTGAGAGCCTCTCAGCAAGCGGGGGGACATGGCCGCAGGGCCCACAGGCCTCCAGGCTGCCTGCTGAGCGGGCCCCACCATCCACCCCGGGGCCCCGCCCACCCCCACGCACCTCCCATGCACCCCTATGGTACCCACCTACCCACCATCCACCACCCACCCCCCATAGCCCCCCACGCCCACCCACTGTGGTCCCCACCCCCCCACCGCCCCATGGCCCCCTGTGCCAGCGAGAAGCCTCCGGCCATTCAGGATGAAGCCCCGTCTCTGTGGGGTGGCTGAGGGGAGGCCATGGGCCCCACATGGGCTGCTGCCCCCTGGGCTGTGACCAGAGGCGCTCCTGGAGAGCTGCCCCCTCCCCGAGCAGCACCTGGGGGCTGGCGGTCCCAGCACGTTTCCCCTCTGTGGCCCAGATGAGCAGGCCCTCTGTGGCTTTGGGGGGCCGGCTGGGGGGTGCCCTCAGTGAGGGGGCCCAGGACGCCATCAGCACCCACTTGGGGAGAGCTGGGAGCCTGCCCACGACGCGGCAGGGCGGGGTGCTCTCCCGGATCCAAGGCCTCGGTGGCCGGTCCTCTGCTCTGCAGGTGGGCTGCTGGCAGGGGCCCTGGCGTCCCGGCCGCCCAGTATCGTGGATGCTGGGAAGGGCCCCGGTCCGGGGTGGGCTGGACACCCGACCCCATGCCAACAGGGCGAACTCGCCCTGGGAAGCTGGCCCGGGCTTGCTTTCTGCTCCTGGGTCCCTCCAGTGGTCAGCGGCTGCCATGCAAGTGTGCCCCCCAGAGAGCGAGTTCCCAGAAGACAGAGATCCTCTCATGTGCACCCCTGGAAGATAACTGAGGGTGAACGTAGACCCCGGATTAGACCACGGCAAGGAGCAGCTCGCACCCACGAGGGCGGCTGTCAACGGCAGAAAGCCCCGGAAGACAGCCAGTGCTGGCGGGCGCAGAGCCGGGCAGCAGGCACAGCCGGCAGACGGAATCCCATGCCCGGTGTGGACCCAGGAGAGCTGGGAGCAGGCCCTGAGCCCACACGCATCCACCCAGGCTCAGGGTGGTCCAGCCCTCGAGTGGCGGGAGCCTCACCCCCCCCCCCCCCCCGCCCCCGCAGACAGCTCATCAGTGGATGGACAGAGGCCCGGTCTGTCCACACGGGCGATGAAAAGGAAGGACGTGCTGGCGCCACGACACGGATGAGCCCCGAGGACCGGATGCCCGGTGAAGCGCCAGACGCAGGACAGACCCTGCGTGGCTCCACCTGCACGAGGCCCCGGGGTCGTCAGAGTCACAGACAGGAAGTAGATGGTGGGGGCTGGGGCGGGGGATGGGGACGGGGCAGAGCGTCAGTTTAGGAAGACAGACAGCTCTGGAGATGTGTGTGCTGACCACTGCAGGACCCCGTGTGGGTCCCTGATGCCGCCGAGCCGCGCACCAAAAAACAGCCAAGATGCCAGAAACTTTTAAGTGTATTTATGTATGTTTAACAATTTATAACCCCTGGGTTATTCACAGTCTATTAAAACCATGCTATTCATCTCGATCAAGTAAGTCCTCATACATGTGTGCACACTCAGTGTGCACACTCATGTCGTGTCTGATTCTTCTGCGACCCCGTGGACTGCAGCCCGCCAGGCTCCTCCGTCCATGGGACTCTCCAGGCAAGAATACTGGCGTGGGTTGCCATGCCCTCCTCCAGGGGATCTTCCTGACCCAGGAATCAAACCTGAGTCTCCTGCCTCGGCAGGCAGGTTCTTTACCACCGCGCCCCCTGGGAAGCCCAAGTCAGTCCTCACGAGTCTGTAAACTGACAGTTTTTCCCAGGGTTGTTTCGTGTCTGGAGACGCCTGCCGGTTGTCACCCTAGGCAGGTGGAGGCCAGCCTGCAGGCACAGGAATCTTGGGGGCACAGGGTCGGGGTCAGCTCACAGCACGGCCCGGCGTTCTGAGCCCCGTGGCCTGCCTGGTACACAGCTGGACGGATGTGTGTCCCTCCCGCGGGAGCCCCTCTCTTGGCTGTGTGCCCACCAGGCCGGGTCCATCCAGCCCCCGCCAGCCCCCTGTGCCCAGGGGCCCAGACTTGCCACGAGGCAGGCCGTCCAGCTGCGGGCTCCAGTGGGGTGTGGGCTCAGGACTCCCAGGAGAGGGCCCCTCTGAAAGCAGAGCCTGGCCTGTCCCGGTGGCTCTGGAGCAGAAGGGGCCTGAGGGGCAGGCCCGGGGGGGACCCTGAGAAAGGTCCCCGAAACCACCAGGAAGGTGCTGCCGACCCCTGACCCCTGACCCTGACCCTGGGAGCAGGGGGTCCTGCTGACTCCGCAGCCTCCTGGCCCACCCAGCGTCTTCCCCTCTGTGTGTGGGGCTCCCACCCTCGGCCCTCGGGCCAGGCCCGGGGTGGGGGGCCGGGCAGAGCGACACCTCCAGGCACATCCAGCGCCGCAGCGTCCTCAGAGAGCTTCTGTGCTCGAGTACTGCGTGCGCCGGGGAAGACAGCGACGTCCACCAGGACGGGGTCAGCCATGCCGCGGGCAGAGCAGGCCCAGGACGGGCTCGGGCGGCCCAGGCCCAGCGCTCAGGGCTGCACACGGCCAGCTGGGCGGGAGGGGGCCTCGGGGCACGTCCACCACGAGGGCCAAACGGACGGACAGAGACGCGCCCCACGGGGTCCCTCTATCCACGGGGCCCGGCCCAAACGAGGGAGAACGGTGGCGTGGACGGCTGGGCACCATGTCCACACCCAGGCTGGAAGGGGCGGCGCTGGATGCCGGGAGTAACGGGGCAGCGGGGCTGGGGGACAGCGCCTGGAGCCCTGTGGCGTCCCCCAGCCCCGCCCTGGGCCGGGCCCCTCGACCCCCGCCCCATTATCCCCCAGGCCCCCCTGCCATCCCTGAGCCCGGCCGTGCAGCTCGGGGGCTCAGTCACTCCCAGAACCATCTCCTGCCATCCTTCCCCGAGGAGCCGAGCCGAGAGGCGCATCGAGGCCCAGGGTCTTGGCCCAGGGAAGGCCCTTGGCCTCGGCTCGCCCAGGCCCCCCGGATGAACTCCAGAGCTGGCCTGACAACTGGAGGCCAAGGCCTCACGATGAAGCCGGGTGCTGGCTCTGTGCTTTTCCCCTTCACTTTGATCTATGCTTGAAATTTCCAAATAAAAACAATGTCAGCTGTTCACCCTCCAGACTGATCAGCTAGATGTTGTGCAGTGATAACTCCCCAGGCCGTCACACCCCACCTCCGCTCATAAATCAGCTTGTGGCTGTGATAGAGCAGAATTCCCCAATGTGTCAACGCTGGCTGCAAGTTCAGTGACTACGCTCGTCAGTATCTAATCACAGAGCTCTCCAAGGACGCAGGTGCCCCTCAGGGCTGCAAGGAGCTGCCTCCTCTGGGGCAGGGGACCGGTCTCACGTGAAGCCCCCGTCTCCTCGGGCCCTCCTGCTGCGGCCCCACGCAGTGCTGGCATGTCAACCACACCTGTGTCCCTGCCTCACCCCACCAGCCGAAGCTCGCCGTCCCCTGGCCCTGCGCGGGACCTGGAGGCCACACCGTCCGGCGGGCCCCTGCCCTCGCAGCATGGCGTCCCGCCACCTGGATGCACATGTGGGCCCCAGATGCTGGTGAGGGCCAGGCCCCCACAGGCCCAGCACCCGGACCCGCCGGGTGAAGCTCAGCGAGGGCCAGGCAGCCCTGGGGCGCGGCCCCCACCCCCAGCGCCGGGCCTTCCTCCTCCCAGCCCGCAGCCTGGCGAGGAGGGTCAGAAGCGGCCCCGGTCCCCGTCTTCCCAGCTCAGCCCCTGCGTCCCACACCCAAAGGCCACCCTACGGCGGCCAGCTGCCCATCAGCCTCACTCCTGGGACCCCGCTGCAGGCCTGGCCCCCCCCCACTCCCCACTGGCATCCTCTTCCTGGCACACACTGTCAGCCCTCAGCCCCGGCTGTCTGCGGGGGTTGGAGCCTGGGACCACGACCCCCACCCTCACCCCGCTGTGTGGCCGGCCACCTGCCGGGGGACGCTCTGAGGATGGCCCTGGCTCTGCCACCCCAGGGAAGCGGGGTCACCTGGGAGAATTCACGCCTCCAAGCTGCAGGTCTGCAAACGTTTATTGTCAGGCACGCAGAATGGCCTCTTGCCTGGCAGGCGCCCAGCATCCAGCCTGGTTATGCCGCAAACAGCAGCCACCAGGGCCCACATGCTCTGCGTCATGATGGGGAGTTGGCCCCGGGAAGGAGGGGGCCGGAGTGACCCGGGGGGCCCAGGACCACGCCTCTGTGCCTGCATCCCCCTGTGCTGAGTCACGTGGGCGGGTAGAGCGACCAGACGCTGATGCGCTGGTCCCCGGAGCCCGCGGCCAGCAGGCCCGCAGTGTCGAAGGCCACGCAGTGGACGGTGGCGCTGTGGAAGGCCAGCACGGCCAGTGGCCGCATCGTCCGCCACTGAAACACGCGGACACGGTGGTCCCAGCCCGCGGTGGCCAGGATCTTGCTGTCTGGCCGGATCTTGACGTCGGCGATCCCGGGGTTGGTGAGCTCGTGGGTCCCGCGCACCTGTGATCAGAGGGGCAGGGAGACGTCAGGCGGCTCCTTAGGTTTGCTTCCGATGCTCTTCCCTCATCAGCCCCAGGACGCCCCACCCCCAGGACACTCCGCCCCCTGGATTCCCCCAACCCCAGGACACCCCGCCCCCCTGGATGCCCCACCCCCGGGGACCCCCAGGAGCCCCGCCTCCAGGATCCCCCACCATCCGGGATGTCCCTCCTCCTCCCTGTCCACGGTGACAAGCACCCCACGGGTCCCACGCCCTCTGCCCGTCTTGCCCAGGAATCCAGGCTCAGGACTGAGTGCCCCAGCGCCAGAGCAGCCGCCCCTCTGCTCCACAGGCCAGGCTCTGCGGGGGCAGGCAACGTGCGTAGAGCAGGCTTGCGCCCTGACTGTCGGGGGCGAGGACCTGCCCCTGCCTCCCCCTGGTGCTCAAGCCCTGGGGTCAGAGCGGTGGACGCGCCGGAACCCACGTGGCCTGCTGTGGGGGGCTGTTAACAGTGGGGACCGAGAGGGGGTCCCTGCGGGGTGGGGTGCATGCAGGCGAGCATCGCTGCCTGGGAGGGACCCAGGAGGCAGGAAGGATCCTCCTCCTCCTCCTGGAAGCTGGGACCGCCTGGGCTGGAGAAGACGGGCCACCCTTCCCGCCAGCACCGGGGTTGGTCACGGGGTCAGAGCCCTGTTCCTGGTCCCTGGACGCGTGGGCAGTGTCTCCTGCCCACTGGCCCGCGCATCCCACTGCTGGCTTCGGTGGGGCACCCCCGGCAGGATTGGGGAGGGCGGCAGGCCCCGGTCAGCAACGGGGGCGGGGGAGGCCTGGCCGACCAGCCCGGGCCTGGAGGGAGAGCCGCCTGGCTAGCGTAAACCAGCCTCTTTAAGACTATGGACCCGCCTGAGGCAGGAGGCAGGGCGGTCTGCACACCACCTGTCTGAGGGCGGCCGTGGCCCAGAGCCCGCCAGAGGGGGCAGAGCGGGGACCCCCAGGTGGGTGGACGCCCAGCGTCCTGGTGAGGGTGACCCAGGGCCTGGACCAGGACCACGGGGAAGGACGCGGCCACCAAGGCTTGCTCGGCGCGTGACCTCAGGTGCCAGGAATGCACTGGGCCCATCTGGTTCCCATTACCTCGCTCTGCTCCGCGCGGAGCCCCAGCTGCGTCTGCAGCGCTAGCCCGCCCGCCTGCCCACGGAGAGATTGATTTGGGCTTGTTAGAGCCGTGGCCGGGAGGCGAGGCACATCTCTGCCCACGCGGCCCCAGGGCAGCACCGAGGGCCCGCGATTTGCCCGTGGACACCAGCGCGCCCGGCCCCCGAGGCCCGACCCCTCCCCTGGAAGCCTCCAGGACCGGTGGCTCTGGAGAGGTGGCAGCAGGTGGCCGGGCGGTGGCGCACCCCTGGGATGGTGCGGAGTGGGGCCCAGCCAGCCTCCTCCCGCCTCCCTGCCTCCTTCTGCCCGGAGTTCCCAGTACATCGGTGAGCGGCACCTCCAGTTCTGTGCTGGACATGCCCCATACGCCCTGAGTCTTAGGTTTCTGTCGCTGTTTCCCCCACAATGCAAGACACATCAGGCCGACCTGGCCAAGACAGCAGGAGCAGCCGGGGGGGGCCTAGGGTTGCTGCGGGGGGTGCGGCTCTCCGGGGAGCCGCCTGGTCCCCAGGCCTCGGCAGTTGGGCTAAAGTCCAAGCGACACCAGGAAGGGGTGCAGCACCCCATGGGTGGGGGGGCTGCCTCAGCCGCAGCTGGCAGGGGCAGAGGAGGAGGGGCCCTGATGTCCGCCTGGCGGGCCCTCCACCCTCGACGTGAGATGAGCACAACGCGGCCTCACCCACCTCGGGGATGTCCACTCCCACCACCCACATCCAGGACTCCAAGGTCCTGGTGATGGGAGAAGCCCCACCCCACAGCAGAGCACCCGGTGGGGACCTGGTCTGCCCCACCCCATGGGGGCTGAGGGCTCGCTGATACACAGGCCCGGCAGCCACCGTGCTGGCTGGCGAGTGAGGTACAGGCCGGCCTGCGGGGAGCAGGCCAGTGCCAGGGGAGCTGGGTTGCCGCCCCTTCCGCGGGGACACGGCGTCCGACTCAGATGCCACCCGCAGCCACGGCCACTCGCTCTGCTTCCAGCGCAGCCCTCCCAAGGGGGCGCCTTTCCGGAGGCCGGCACTCCTCTAGCCACTGGAGTCTAGCCTCGGCTCCCGGCTCCTGCCTGTGGCTCACCCTGGCGGCCCTGCCCCGTGCTCCCTCGCTGTGGGGGTCCTCGGCGGGTGCAGGACCTGCTCCCCAGACCTGGGCCCTCAGAGCTGACTGTGGACAGGATCTCAGCCTCCCGAGGCCTCCTGGCGAACGGGGGCTCCCACCCCCCCCAGAAGCCAGCGTGCACCCAGGCTCCACACAGGACTGGGCACTCAGACGTGGCCCCAGGGGCTCCGTGGCCATGGAGGGCGGGCAAGGCCTGGGTCACTTTGCCCCGAGGCCCCCCCACCCCCACCAGGCAGCATGCAGACGCTACAGGGGCCTCACTAGGGGATTTCTCCACGTACGGTTTGGTTCTTTTTTTTGATTAATCAGTTCCTTACTGACCAAATTCCTCTGAGTTTTCAAACTGGCTTGCACAGCCCGCATCCTACATGCCTTTCCTCTAAATGGACGAGACGTGACCGCTGTCAGCCGAGGCCCGAGAGAAACCCAAGCCCTGTGAACTGCTCAGGAGTGCCGGCCCCTTGCCCGCCGCCTGCCCGCGCCGGCCCGGATGATTAATTAGCCGGGGACCTGCACCAAGTCCTCTTCATGACTAAATATTGTTTCAGCCCATCAGACCGCTGGCGCGGAGCAGGATGGATGAACCCGCGGCCCGGCCCGCTGACCTGCAGTGCCTGCTGTCCCTCCAGGCTCCAGACGGCCAGCGCCTTCTCTGCGGAGCCCGACACGCCCCTGGCCCTCCGCGGGTCCAAGGCTAGGCCCATGACGGGTTCCGAGTGGCAGGCGACGCGGCTGCACACCTTCCGCGTGGAGACGTCCCACAGGGCCAGCGAGCCATCCTCGTAGCCGGCCAGAAGCAATGGGCGGGAGCTGGACTCGGCCTGTGGGGACAGTGGGGCGTCGGCTCTGTGGGGAGAAGGGGCTGGGGACGGTGGCCCACCCCACTGGGCCCGGGGGCCCGACATGCAGTCTGGGCCAGTGCCGGGGGACGCGGGGCACGGGCCGGCCCTCCGGCTCCTTCCCGCCACTGACATGCGCGGCTACCCCTGGGTGGGGCCGGCCACCTGTCTGGCAAGCCGGCCAAAGAAAACCCTGAGCTCCGTCTACGTGAAAAATGAGCCTTCTGCACTCTGTCAACGTCACCGCGAGCCCCCCGCCTCCGGTCGCCAAGCCCATGGAGTCAGTGCCCCGCCCGCCGTGTGATAGATGAGGGCGCGGGTCAGAGGCTGCGCAGCAGCCGCGGGGGGTGGGAGGCATGTGGACCCCAGGCCGGCCTGGCACCAACCAGGAGCGGCTGCCCTGAGCCTGGTGGCCTCCCCGGGACCGCTGGCCAAGCCCCCGGGGCTCAGAGCTGACTGAGCACGCCTGCCCCTCACCCGGGTCGCGGGGCTTCCCCGACCAGGGGCTCAGCGGCCGCCCTGGGTCCTAGAGGGCCAGCGGGGGCCTGGCCCGGGCTTGCCGCAGCCCTGAGAAGGGAGGCTGGCATTGGACGTGGCCTGGGCTTTGCTGGACATGGCCCTCCTGTGGGCCTGGGGCTGCACCGCACGCGTGACCCAAGGGTGCCAGGGAGAGAAGGGGGCATGGAGCCCCACACGGGTCCACCTGGGGTCTGGAGGGATGGGAGGGCTCCTGTATGCCCCGTTTTCAGATGACCACATGAGCTCCCACCGTGCAGACTGCTGGGCCTGGGTCCGCCCCCTGGGGGCTCCGCCCTGGCCTCCCACTGCCCCTGCCCGCACGTTCCCCCTGCACGGGGGCTGCCCCGCTCCTGGGCCGGGGGCTCCGAGCACCATGGCTAAGTGAGGGCTGCATGCCGCTGACCCGTCCGGGCCCCGTGCAGCGGCGGGGGCAGCAGTCAGAGCTTCTGGTACGGGGCCCACCCCCCTGCACTGAGGCCCCCAGGCCCCCCGCCGTACAGAGACCCCGTGGGCAGGCCCACCCCACTCACTCAGCACCCCCACCCGCCCCCGGACGTGCTGGCCACAGGGGCCCCAGCACCTCCAGGTTCCCGGGGAGCCCCGTGGCCAGAGGACGAGCACTGGAGGGCCAGCCTCCAGGTTGGGTGTGCATGACCCCTGACCTCCCACGTGACCATCCTCCTCACAACACACGTCGTCCATTCTCAGGAGCTGAACAGAAGGCCTCTGACTGGCTGATCAGGCCCCCTGCCACACTCGGATCCGTCAGTGGTAGGCAGTCCGAGACTCAGGCCTGGAGAGACATCCAGAGCCGACTCTGAGCCAGGCGCTCTGGGCTGGATCCGCATCAGCCATCGCAGCTCAGCATGTCCTTCTGTCAGCCGTGCTGGTTACCTTGACAAGTTTGTACATCCTGTTTCTACACGTGGTTCTGATGGAATTCTTACACGATTAGGCAATGACACTGACAGCGTCTCCAGAGAGAGTGAGCGGATGCGATGCATCCCCTCTGGGGCTGTGAGCACCCCCACCCCCCTGGCCCGCCAGCCTGGCCCCACAGCCTCGCCGTCCAGGGGTGTCTCGGGGCCCACACCTCCCTACGACCCCGTGGGCTGCTCTCAGTTCAGAAGCTGCAGGGGCAGCGAGTATGAGGCAGGGCAGGGCCCTGGAGGGCCAGGAGCGGGGCGCACAGGCCCCTTCACCCCATGGGGCCACATCTAACCGCAGGGCGGGATGGCTCCCCCAGTCCCAGTGGCATAGGAGAGCGGCCCCGGTCAGTGACCCGCTCCCCATGGCGTATGCGGCAGCAAGGACACCGCCCAGTCTCTGCAGTGCATGCCCTGGGCCGTCCACTCGCTACCCCCGGAGCAGAGATGCCACAGCGACCGAGGCCGCCCCCACCCCTGCTGCAACCTCGGAGACACCTCCCGACCACATGAGGTCAGCAAGATCAGCCGAGAGAGGCAGACACGGCCACCGGACAGCAGCACTGAGCCCCCCACGGGCTGGAGAGCTAGGCAGCTCATCCCGTGAGCAGAGGCCACGAGGCTTGCACAGTTGGCCAGCACCACCCACAGACCAGAGGGCAGCACGTGGCTCCTCCGGAGGCGGCCGCTGACCCCCACCACCCGCGGGGGCGAGAACGAGTCCCGCAGGGGCTGCAGGCGCCTTTGCAGCAGGAGCGGGGCAGGCTGGGGTCGGTGAGGCGGTGGAAGAGGGGGATCAGGAGCCCCGTCCCTAATAGGCATGACTCACACCCGGGGGCGTGGCCAGGGCGGGGCCGGGCGCAGGGCCTTACCTGCCAGAGCTGCAGGCACATGGGCATGCCCAGTCTGGCCCCCGCCTCGGGCTTCAGGCAGCTCACCGACGTCTTGGACGGCAGCTCCAGAACTTGGACCTGACAGTAGAAAGCAGGCGGGTCTGGGCTGCAGCCAGGTCGAGCCTGGGCCGCATAAGCAGGAGTCTCGAGGCTCAGCTCGGCGCTGCGGGCCTGTCTGAGCCTCCGCACAGCCCCCCGGCTCCCGGCCGTGCGGGACGCACGCGTGACGCCCCAGGGACCGGCAGGGCCCTCGAGGGTGCCACCGTCCAGCAGTCGCCTGGGGCCTCCCTCGTGTTGACCTCCCGGCCGGGTGGGCAGCTTGGCCCGACGTGCTGACTCAGCGCCTGCGCCCCCGCCCTCCTGGCACCCCCACCGGACTGGGCCTGAAACGCGGACGGCCTGGAGCCTCTGGGCTGTCCTGGCCTCCCTGTGCTTGGAGTCGCTCACGCCAGCACAGACTCTCCTGGGTGCCCTGCCCGGTGGCCACTCTGTGGGGGACATGCCACGGGCAGTGTGCTGGCGGGGACACGGGCAGCCCAGGTCTGCGGATGGCTAGGTCGCGGTGCAGACAGTCTGCAGCATCGAGAGGACTGCACGCCTGCTGGGAATACAGGACCGAACACAGGACCCCTGGGAGGGACTCCGGGTGAATGAGAGGTGCAGACGTGCGGTCTGGGGGTGAATGCTCTCACCAACACCACACACGCACATGCGTCTGACACACGCTCTCCACACTGTCGTGCCTGCAGGGCCAGCTTCCGCCCTGCACACCTTGTCCTCACTGCCCCAAAGACGTGGAAAAGGACCTGAGCCACGAGAGGGTTGCCCCGCCATGAGTCAGAAATGCGAGACGCCCCCGCGGCAGCTGTGAGGTTCAGGAGAGGTGCCAGCAGGACAAAGGACGTTGGGGAGGACGCAGAGGCCCAGGGTGTGGCCCGGAAGTGACCGGGCAGACCAGGAGGACACTGGGTCCTCTCGGGGGAGACCCCCCAGGCCTCAGGCGTCCAGGCACATCCCGGCCGAGGGCAGGGCCCAGGGGTTTGTGGGCCTGCACGTTGGGGGCCTGGCCGGGGGCAGTGCTGGCCTGAGAGCACGTGACCGCGGTCCCTGTGGCCGGGGGGTGGGAGGGCCTCCCATACACCACTGCTCCCTCCTGGCGTCCGAGGGCACGTTCTGCTTCCAGAAGGATGTCTGGTTCGGGCAAGCGCGGCCACCCAGACGGCCAGGCCTGGTGGGGCGGGAGCACGTCCTGGGCACATCGGGCGCCCCTGGGCCCGCGGCCTGAGTCCAGGCGGGAACACGGCGAACGGCCCGCTCCCGGGAGGCGCCCAGCCCCGGGCCCAGCCCCCACCGCCCGCTTGGGAAGGGCGCCAGTGCAGCAGGCTCAGTACCATCTAGCTGCTGCCGCAGTAGAGAGCGGGGCCCTCTCTCTTCACATTAATAAAACTTTTAACAGGTTTTTGGCAAATTGGCAACAAAAGCACATGTAGCTCCTAATTGGAGATTTAAGTGCCTCGGCGAACAAACAGACGCCTGTTCCTGCCTCGTTATTTATGAGCTGGGTCTGCTCTGAGATTCACGGCTCCTCTTGGGTGCTGGCCAAGCTTCCTGGGTGCAGGGCTCGAGTGCCTGCCTAGCCCTGCCTGCAAACGGCCCTCAGGGAGCAAGGACACAGTGGGGGATGGAGGGGGTGCCGCCCCCGGGTATGTGGCTCTGACCCCCCCAGCGCCCCCCCCAGGCCCAGCTGTCCAGTCCCTGCTCAGCCTGCGCCCCTCCAACAGTGACTCTGGGGTCTGCTCTCTGACGTCCCCCTCTGTCCTGCAGTCGCCACCCCAGTACACGTCCCCCAGCAGCGTCCCAGCCCTGCCCAAGGCTTCATGTCGGCACCCAGCTCTGACCCCGAAAGGCCACCTCCCCTGCTGGCCCGGCTCTGAGGCCCACCTGGACCACATGGGTCTGCCTGCTCCTGATGCCCTGAGGGCCTCCCGGAGACCTCGGCCCACCTGGGCCCCCTGCCCAAGCCCTCTACCATGGCCACCATGTAGAAGACCAGGCCTCGGCCGCTCAGAGACCCCAGAGCCGCTCGGGGCTCACTCACCTCATCATTACCTCTCCCGGGCACGGCCACCATCCAGCGCTGCGGGCCCTCGGCCAGGACGGAGGCCCTGCAGAAGCCCATGCTCTCCAGGCGCACGGCGTCCACCACGGCATTCCTGCCCTCTGCCAGGTCCCACATGCACAGCTGTAGGTCGCGGCCCTGGCTGCCAGAACAGGAGGCAGCGGGCTGTGACCCTCTCAGGGAGGGCCCTGGCTCCTACGCTGAGAGGGGCCACACTTGCGCCTGCAGCCCCGACGTGCTGGCCTGGGGTCCGTGGCAGGCAGGGGCAGACACTGAGGACGGGTCGTGGGAGCCCGCCCACCGCCTGGCACTGGCGCCCTGAGAGGCTGGGCCCACCGCAGCGCAAGCCTGCGTGCCTGCAGCGGCCCCTTGCTGGCCCTCGGGTCTCCCGTCCGAGGAGCCCAGGAGCAGGAGACCGTCTCTGACATGTGCACTGCGCACACGCCCCCGGGGGACGAGGCATGGACGCGGAGGGTCTCCTCCCGAAGGCCCGCCTCAGCAGTCCGACCTGAGAGCCCCGGGGGTCCAGGGAACGGGAGGCTCAGCCCACAGAACCCAAGGGCCGGCCGAGGTCCGGGAACGTGGGGAAGGCACGTGGGCACAGGCGGGAGGGGACGGAGGGGCCGGGACAGCGGGCGGGCTCACCCGGGGGCTTCACGAGACCCCCTGCGGGCCGCGAGCCCGTACCCGGGGAGGAGTCATGTGTGGGGCAGGACAGAAGCGGAGGTGGGGGCTGGGCGGCCCACGAGGGCAGTGGGGACACGGGGCCTCCATGCTGGCCCCCGAGCTGAAGGACCAGGCACAGCCACGCGCGTCATCGCCGGGCTGGGAGCGGCTAGCTTGGATCCCGGGTGAACACTGGCCGGCCAGCGCTCACCAGGCTCTTGGACCGGGCAGGCTGTGCCTCGCCCTGTCTCTCGTGTGTGTGGGGGGCCCCTGGGTGTCATCTCCAGGGTGGCATTCCACACTCGGGGCCAACAACACGGGGACGGCCCTGTGCACGAGGCCGACGCCCACCCCTCACGCCTGCACAGATGTGCTCGCCGGGTGTGCCCACTAAAAGCCGCCCCCCCGAAGTGGGCACTGTGTGGACAACGGTGACCCCCCAGGGCAGCCTCCGCCTGCTCCCGTGTGACTAACGGGCCGTCGCCCACGGTCCTCACTGACGCTTGTGTCCCGACCACCCCGACCCCAGACCGGCCAGCGGGAGCCTCTTCTCGGGCACCGGGGGCCCCCGGAAGGCTTCTCAAGCCTCATCCACACCACCCCAGGTGAACCCCTCTGCCGCGCACTGGCAAAGGCGGGCACCTGGACCACACGTTCAGAGCAGGACAGGCCCTCACGACACGGCAGCCGCACACCCTGGCCTGTCCCGCCGGCAGGGTGGGCGGAAGCTGCTCGGTCGCTCGTTTAGGTTTAAAACCCCCCAAAACATAAAACAAGTCTCCGCACTTTGGAGATGCCTGTTCAGACGGTAAAGCAAGAAGGTGGGAGCATCCTTCCAAAGATGGAGAGGAAGGGCCAGGCAAGCAGGGTCGGGGGAGCACGGCTGCCCAGGGCTCCCCCACGACCACACAGCCACGCTCAAACTCCCAGGCCTCTTTCTGTAAGCTTGTCACTCAGCCCAGAGCAGGAGGGGCCCGCCCACAGGCACAGGTGTGGCCTCGGGCATGCGGGCCGGGCCGGGGGATTGCAGGGTCTGGTGAGGCTGGCCGGGCCCCAGCTTTGTCCTCCGGCCCCTGATGTGAAAGGGCACCTCCCCTTTGAGTGCCACTTCAGAGGCCGGACTTGCAAACACAGCTGGGCCCCGGCCTCCACGCTGCCGCACACACCTGGCCCCTCAAGCACCTGCGTGCTCTGTGTCTGGCCAGTGGGGCACCCTGGCCAGCTGTCACGCACGCACACCAGCGCCCCCCTACGTGTCCACAGGCCGACTCTCCAAAGGGCCCGCCTCCCGGGGGGGCTCCCCCAGGACAGCCCAGGTTGCTTGGGGGAGCAGGGGGCCCATAAAGGCCCACACCTCCACTCAACATCCAGGAGGAAGGCTGGGCAGCTCAGCGGGGTCTTCGGACACAGCCCCTACTCCAACCATCATGGAGAGCGCGAGGCCCATGTGCAAGGGGTGCATCTGGGCAGCGCGGGGGATGGGGCGAGGCCCTGCGGGGGCTGGACGAGCACACGTCCAGGACACAGCCCCAACTTGCCCAGCCTCAGCCGCTCCAGGCTCGCAAGATGCTTGCATCCAGCACAAAAGTGCTTTGAAGCCTGCTGGGGCCTCGAGGCCTCGCTCCTGGGGACCAGGTGCCATGGTGCCCAGGTGCCCAGGCTCCAAGTCCAGGGCCGCAGAGCCGACCTGTGCAGGAGTCCCGGGGCAGAGGGTGCTCGGGAAAGCCCTCTGACCTGTCAGCTATCTGGGGGTGTGACCCCTGGAGAAGGGCAGAGAGCCCCAGGCAGCAGTTGGTCTGACAGCAGGGCCCCCGTCCTGGACGGTGCCTCTCTCCAGGGGAAGGCGGAGGTCCCCAGCGTGCCCTGTACCCCCAGCTGCCTCCTGGCCAACCGCCCAGCTGGGGCGCGTCCCATTGCCTCCACGGGCCCCTGCCCTGATGCCAGCCCCCAGCCCCTCCTGGGACGCACAGGCCAGGCCCACGCGGCCTCCACACACGTGGTCTCCTGCCCAGAGACCGCACCCCTCGCTCTGCCGTCTCCTGCCACCCCCAGCAGCCTGCTGAGTTTCAGCGCAGGCTCGGTGCCGCCCCGGGGACCAACCACCCCCTCGCAGGAAGGCAGCTGCGGAGTGGGTATCCTGACACCACGGCCCAGCCTGCAGGGGGCGGCGGGCTCGGGTGGGCCCCGCTCGGGCCAGGGCCCGCGGGGCGCGGCCTCAACCATCCGGGCGGGGAGCGGCTCTCCCTTAACCTTCAGCATTTGCTTCATGAGCTGCTGTGGCCGCGTTTGGTCTTCGCTGTGGCACGTGGCCTTTGCTTGCCACCCACGGGGCCCCTGGCTGGAGCGCGAGCACTCAGGAGCCGCCCGCGGCCTGTGGGCCCTGACGGGGGGCGCCTGCAGCCGCTGCGCTCAGGGTAGACCGCACCCCCAGCCCACAGGAGCTCCCCGGTGGGTTCTCACAGAGGCCGCCCTAGGACAGCCCCCTGGTGCCGGGGCTGCCCTGCGCGGCTGGGGCCCCGGGCCGTCCACGGGAGACCTCCACCCCCGGGTCAGCGCCACCGCGACCCACCTGAGCAGCTGGGGCCCCCGGGGAAGCGTGTGCAGCCAGGTCACACACTGGCCCCCGTGGCCGTCCAGGGCAGTGAGCGGCCTCCGCGTCTCTAGGCTCCAGACGTGCACCAGCCCACGCAGCGACCTGTTCAGACAGCACAGCAGGGCCGGGCGGGGGGATCAGGGCTGGCCCTGGGGGCGGGGGGGCGGGCTGAAGTCAGGCCTGGGGGTCGGGGGGCGGGCTGGAGTCAGGCCTGGGTGTGGGGTGGGGGCCGGGGGGACACCACTCGGCCAGTGAGCAGGCGCTCCAGCCAGCAGCTTGCAGGGGACAGCTGGCCACATGCGCCCGGGAGACGCACTCCGCTTCCAGGCAGGGCAGGAGCCCGGAGCAGCTCTCTCCTGGGGAGCGGGTGCTGAGAGAGACACCTGCATGCTTGCGGGGGGGCCTAAGGCACGTGCCCGGGGTGGGGGCAGCCTGAGACTTCCCCCAACTCTTCCTGGCCACCTGGGCAGGGCACTCACCCTGAGAGGAGCAGCGGGCGCCCCTCGGCTCCATCGCAGAAGTGCAGCGCATGCACGGCTGAGTGGGCGCCGCGCAGAACGAACTGGGGGTCTGGCGGTGGGGGTGCGGGGGCTGCCATGCGCTCGCCTGCAGACAGAGGGGGGCGTGAACAACTGCGCACTCCTCGCTCCTGCAGATGGCATGGGCGCCCCTGGGTCCCCCAGACGGCGGGCCCCCATCACCTGGAGCCCTTGCCCTGCCCTCCGCATCCCCTGGCCTGCCCTTCCTGCCCAGCCCTCCCTGCGCAGTTGGAGGCGTGTGGGTCCCGGTCCTCCCTCCAACCCCGGCCCAAGCAACGGGCCAGTCAGTTGCCTCCTCCAGGCTCTGGACCCCGCACACCGCCACCCAGGGACATAGCAGCGGCCCCCACGGTGTGCGGGCAAGACACAGGCCTGGTAATCTTCCACCGCCCGGGAGGGCTGCTCTCACAGAGCACAGACCCTGCCTCAAATCCCCGATCTTGTGATTAAGGCCTGTGGGCCCCCCAAAGGAGGAGCTGCCGGGGCCACTCCGAGTCCCCCCGACCACCCTGCCCCAGTCCCGCTGGCAGCCACGGCCACCTGTCTGCCCACAGGTCCTGGGCCAGGCCGAGCGGACGGCTGGGAGCAGAGCCCAGGGCGGCTGAGGAGCTGTCCTGCTGGGCCCCGGGACAGAACCCCCCAGTTTGCACACAGCCAGCAGAGTGCCACGGGCCAGGGGCCGAGGGCTCCCACAGTGCAGGCCGCCAGGCACACACGTGTTCACACAGTGGGCACGCACACACGCACGCAGCGCGGGCCCTGGGCAGCACCAGCAGAGGCTTAGCCCGCACTTGCCATCCGCCCGCGGCCTGACGGGAGTTTCCAGAACCTGCATGGGGCTGGCTCCAGCGGATGAATCAGGCCCCCTCGCCCTGTTTCCCAACGGAAGGACACAGGGAACAAACTCGTCACGTTGTTACAACAGCCGGACGCTCAGGCCAAGACGAAGCCTCAGCAATTAAGGGCTCCATCATTTCAGGCAATTAAAGTAAACGCTTTATTTGAAAACTAATTAATTCTAGCTACATATTTTTCCCATGACAATACCCCATGATGACTTGATTTATGATGTCTAATTATTCTTTATTAATCTAATTGAGAATAATCACATTATCCCATCTCCTGGCAGCAGGCCGCCCTGAGCAGTGAGCACCCGGGCGCCTGGAGGCCTCGCCCCTGGCCTGTCAGTCTACCCCTCGGCAGGCAGAGGAGTCCAACAGTTAACCCACAGAGCACAGCTTTGCGTTCTGCAAGACACATTCCTTCAAAAATTAAGAAGAGAGTCTGACGGCTCTTCCACCATTGCAACACAAGCCCCCAGGGCCCCCAGGCCCGGCCCCCAGACGAGGAGGCCATGGGCTTACATCTTGCGGGGGTTCTGGGTTCTGCAGGCCCCGCACCCTGTGGCTGAGCCCTGGCCTGCGGGGGACAAGGCCAGGGCGCTCGGGGGCAGGTCATCTCACAGGAGCAGCCCCTGCGGGTGAGACCCCGTGCCGGTGGGACCATCAGGCTGAACCGGAGCTGGAGCTGCGCCCAGAGCTACCCGACGCTGCCTCACAGCTCTCAGCCACCTCAGGGCCAGAACCGCAGCCTGAGCATCCGTCACCAGGACCCGAGACCAGGCCTTGGCGGTTCATGTGGAGCACCCCAGGCCGGCTCCCGTCAACAGCGCAAGCAGACGAGGAGGCTGGCCCAGCGCGGGGGCCTGCAGGGGCCGCAGGTGTGGAGGGACCCAGCAGAGAGCAGGGCTGGGGCGCACGACAACGCTGCGTGGCTGAGGACCACGACGGCCTAAGCGGCAGCAGAGTGCAACCTGCTCAGACCTGGAGGGACCCGGCCGGGGAAAGGCTGCTCGAGGCAGGGGGTGCTCTGGGGCTGCAGAGGAGATGCTCCATCAGGGGGACACGTGAGGACAGGTCGCCCCGTCCACCACCTCCCAGGGGACACGCGAGAACAGGCCACCCCGTCCACCACCTCCCAGGGGACACGCGAGAACAGGCCACCCCATCCACCACCTCCCAGGGGACACGCGAGGACAAGCCACCCCGTCCACCACCTCCCGGGGGACACGCGAGGACAGGCCGCCCCGTCCACCACCTCCCGGGGGACACGCGAGGACAGGCCGCCCCGTCCACCACCTCCCGGGGGACACGCGAGGACAGGCCGCCCCGTCCACCACCTCCCAGGGGACACGCGAGGACAGGCCGCCCCGTCCACCACCTCCCGGGGGACACAAGAGGACAGGCCGCCCCGTCCACCACCTCCCGGGGGACACGCAAGGACAAGCTGGCCCATCCACCACCTCCCGGGGGACACGCGAGGACAGGCCACCCCGTCCACCACCTCCCAGGGGACACAAGAGGACAGGCCGCCCCGTCCACCACCTCCCAGGGGACACGCGAGGACAGGCCGCCCCGTCCACCACCTCCCGGGGGACACGTGAGGACAGGCCGCCCCGTCCACCACCTCTTGGGGGACACGCAAGGACAAGCCGGCCCATCCACCACCTCCCGGGGGACACGCGAGGACAGGCCACCCCGTCCACCACCTCCCGGGGGACACACAAGGACAGGCCGCCCCGTCCACCACCTCCCGGGGGACACGCAAGGACAAGCTGGCCCATCCACCACCTCCCAGGGGACACGCGAGGACAGGCCGCCCCGTCCACCACCTCCCGGGGGACACGCGAGGACAGGTCGCCCCGTCCACCACCTCCCGGGGGACACACAAGGACAGGTCGCCCCGTCCACCACCTCCCGGGGGACACGCAAGGACAAGCTGGCCCATCCACCACCTCCCGGGGGACACGCGAGGACAGGCCACCCCGTCCACCACCTCCCGGGGGACACACAAGGACAGGCCGCCCCGTCCACCACCTCCCGGGGGACACGCAAGGACAAGCTGGCCCATCCACCACCTCCCAGGGGACACGCGAGGACAGGCCGCCCCGTCCACCACCTCCCGGGGGACACGCGAGGACAGGCCGCCCCGTCCACCACCTCCCGGGGGACACACAAGGACAGGTCGCCCCGTCCACCACCTCCCGGGGGACACGCGAGGACAGGCCGCCCCGTCCACCACCTCCCGGGGGACACATGAGGACAGGCCGCCCCGTCCACCACCTCTTGGGGGACACGCAAGGACAAGCCGGCCCATCCACCACCTCCCGGGGGACACGCGAGGACAGGCCACCCCGTCCACCACCTCCCGGGGGACACACAAGGACAGGCCGCCCCGTCCACCACCTCCCGGGGGACACGCAAGGACAAGCTGGCCCATCCACCACCTCCCAGGGGACACGCGAGGACAGGCCGCCCCGTCCACCACCTCCCGGGGGACACGCGAGGACAGGTCGCCCCGTCCACCACCTCCCGGGGGACACACAAGGACAGGTCGCCCCGTCCACCACCTCCCGGGGGACACGCGAGGACAGGCCGCCCCATCCACCACCTCCCGGGGGGGACACAAGGACAGGCCGGCCCATCCACCACCTCCTGGGGGACACGTGAGGACAGGCCGCCCCGTCCACCACCTCCCGGGGGACACGTGAGGACAAGCCGGCCCATCCACCCAGGCCTGCAGGAACCTCCTGACGCACCCACAGGGGCCCAGAGAGGACATTCGGCTCAGACTCAGGGCAAAAGTCAAGGTCAAGAGGAACAGCAGGGCAATTCTTCTGAACTTCAGAGACTAAAGAGCATGCTGACCACATGGCACGTGTGGGCCTCGATGAGGTCCTGGTTTACATCGAGAGCCCTAGATAAAAAAGGATGAAACAAAACAAAACAAAAAGGATAAAACAGACTCAGACATTCAAAGAAAACTTCAGCACGGTGGTAGCAGCAAAGAAAACCAGCAAAGAGAACGCAACAGGCTCCATGCACACAAACAGCAACCCATCAGAGAAAATTCCGCTCCAGTCCCAACTAAGAAGATGAAAGGCTTAACCATGAGTCCTTTAGCTGATGGACATCAAAAGGGCTAGAAGCCTAAAGTATCTTTAAAACACGTGGGCGTCTTCAAAATGAAGGAAGAGCTAAATACCAAATAGAAAATTGGGCAAAAGACACGAACAGACAATCCACACATTGAGACAGGAGAATAGTCCCTGAAGCTAAGAAGAGGTGCTCCCGCCCAGGACTGATGCTGCCCCAGCAGCTCTGGTTCTGGCTGGGATGGAGCAGGCTCGATGCTGACTCTCTCCTCTCTCTCCAGTCAACTGCAAAGAAAACCTCCAGGCAAAACATAAATAGCGATTACCTTAAGCTGTAAGACAGAAATGGTATGGACCTAACAGAAACAGAATAGGTGGCAGGAATACACAGAAGAACTGTACAAAAAAGATCTTCACAACCCAGATAATCAAAATGGTGTGATCACTCACCTAGAGCCAGACATCCAGGAATGTGAAGTCAGGTGGGCCTTAGAAAGCATCACTACGAACTAAGCTAGTGGATGTGATGGAATTCCAGTTGAGCTATTTCAAATCCTGAAAAATGATGCTGTGAAAGTGCTGCACTCAATATGCCAGCAAATTTGGAAAACTCAGCAGTGGCCACAGAACTGGAAAAGGTCAGTTTTCATTCCAACCGCTAAGAAAGGCAATGCCAAAGAATGCTCAAACTATGCACAATTACACTCAACTCAGACGCTAGTAAAGTAATGCTCAAAATTCTTCAAGCCAGGCTTCAGCAATACATGAACCATGAACTTCCAGATGTTCAAGCTGGTTTTAGAAAAGGCGGAGGAACCAGAGATCAAATTGCCAACATCCACTGGATCATCGAAAAAGCAACAGAGTTCCAGAAAAACTTCTATTTCTGCTTTATTGACTGTGCCAAAGCCTTTGACTGTGTGGATCACAATAAACTGTGGAAAATTCTTAAAGAAATGGGACTACCAGACCACCTGACCTGTCTCTTGGGAAACCTGTATGCAGGTCAGGAAGCAACAGTTAGAACTGAACATGGACCAACAGACTGGTTCCAAATAGGAAAAGGAGTGTGCCAAAGGCTGTATATTGTCACCCTGCTTATTTAACTTATATGCAGAGTACATCATGAGAAACACTGGGCTGGAAGAAGCACAAGCTGGAATCAAGATTGCCAGGAGAAATATCAATAACCTCAGATATGCAGATGACACCACCCTTATGGCAGAAAGTGAAGAGGAACTAAAAAGCCTCTTGATGAAAGTGAAAGAGGAGAGTGAAAAAGTTGGCTTAAAGCTCAACATTCAGAAAACTAAGATCATGGCATCTGGTCCCATCACTTCATGGGAAATAGATGGGAAACAGTGGAAACAGTGTCAGACTTTTTTTGGGCTCCAAAATCACTGCAGATGGTGATTGCAGCCAAGAAATTAAAAGACACTTAGTCCTTGGAAGGAAAGTTACAACCAACCCAGACAGCATATTAAAAAGCAGAGACATTACTTTGCCAACAAAGGTCCGTCTAGTCAAGGCTATGGCTTTTCCAGTGGTCATGTATGGATGTGAGAGATGGACTGTAAAGAAAGCTGAACGCCAAAGAATGGATGCTTTTGAACTGTGGTGTTGGAGAAGACTCTTGAGAGTCCCCTGGACTGCAAAGAGATCCAACCAGTCCATCCTAAAGGAGATCAGTCCTGGGTGTTCATTGGAAGGGCTGATGCTGAAGCTGAAACTCCAATACTTTGGTTACCTCATGCTAAGAGTTGACTCATTGGAAAAGACCCTGATGCTGGGAAGGATTGGGGGCAGGAGAAGGGGACGACAGAGGATGAGATGGTTGGATGGCATCACCGACAGAATGATGATGAACATGAGTTTGGGTAAACTCTGGGAGTTGGTGATGGACAGGGAGGCCTGGCGTGCTGTGATTCATGGGGTCGCAAAGAGTCGGACGCGACTGAGCAACTGAACTGAACTGAAGCTCTAAGAAGTGAACAACGGCAGACAGACTTTGGAGGCAGGCAGGAACTTGGAGAGCTGAGCTGAGTGGGGACGAGCTTCCTGCTTCTGTGTTTGCATCCTGGGGCACTGCCTTCAGGCTGGGTCGGGCTGCAGGGCTGCGAGGCAGGGGTGGCTAAGACTTGGAGAGGAACTAACCTCAGTGCAGGGAAAACGTCTGAGTCCTGGACGGAGTCAAACACGTAGCGCATGCTGTAGGAGCGCGCCAAATGGCCACCACTACCCTGGTTCTGAAGACTCCGGCTCTGACTCCTCAGCAGTGCCTGGCATGGTACCTGCTTCTCTCCTCTCTCGGCCCGGCCCTAGGTGTGGCCCCGGATGCAGAGCTGTGCGGGAGAAGAGGCTCTGAGGGCCGTCCCGACTCTGTGGCCAGAGGGACCGCGCAGAAAGGGCCCTGCCAGATCCTGTGTGTGTGAGACAGACGGCAGAGGGCAGAGAGCTACAGAGACAGACAGGCAGTCGTGGAATGAACCCTGGAAAGCCTGCGCTCACCTCTGAGCTGTATGGGGTGGGATGGACTCAAAGCAGCGCCAGCATCAGCACCTGAGTTGTGACCACTGAACACGGCCCGGGGCTCAGGCTGACCCCAGGGTGACTGGTGAGTGGGCGAAGCTTTGGAAATGGACATGCAAGTAAAAAACTGTGGTCCGTGCAGGGGGAGAGGCCATCTGACTGCGGTGACGGCCTGCTAAGACGACACTGAAGGTTCTCCAGGGGCCCAACATAATAGTCTGTCCAGGGTATGTCCAGGGTGTGACATAAAGTTATTCCACACACAGAACCAGGAAATGAGATAAATTCTCGGAGCAAACGACAATTTACAGATGCCAACCGCGACGGTTCTGATGTTGGGAACATCAGATAAGGGTTTTAAGCGGCTTTTATGACTGTACTCCACGAGGCAAAGGTAAACACTCTTGCAATGAATGAAGGGAAGTTCCCAGCAGAGAGCTTCCTGGGGCTTCCCTGGTGGTCCCGTGGCTGAGACATCACAGTCCCAGTGCGGGGGCCCAGGTTTGATCCCTGGTCAGGGAACTAGATCGCACAGGCTGCAGCTAAGAGCTGGTGCAGCCAACAAGTAAATTCAGATAAATGTGTGTGTGTGTGTGTATCTTAAAAAAAGAAGATATGAAGTAGCAAATCAGAACATGAGAACATACTCACCGGCCCTGTGCATCAGGGAAATCTACTGACAGTCGCGGCCACGTGCCCTGCAGGCTCAAGGGAACGGCCAGTGTTAAAGACAGGCCACACCACCAGCTGCTGGGACGCGTGTGAAGCAGGGGAGCTCTCCTAGGAGTATACTGGTTCAGTCACTTTGGAATACTGTTTGGCTGTGTCTCAAGAAAAAGGTCCCACACTGGGGGCGGTCCTAACACCCACAGAGGCTGAACACACAGTGGTGGACCCTAACACCCCAGCAAAGCAGCGCTGATCAGGCCTCCCCGTGAGTCAACCTCAAAATCACGTAAAAGCAGCCAGTGGAAGAGAGGAAACACCGTGATGCTATTTAGATAAAATTGTAGAAAGAACAACCTACCCAGCGGCCACAGGAAGCAGCTGAGGGCACCTGTGGAGGGGTGGTGCACGCAGCGGGAGGCTGTGTGAGGTCAGAGGTCGTGAAGAGGCCCTGGGCACTCCCCCAGGATGACGTGCATGTGTCTCAGGTGTGCGTGTTGCACGTGCGTGTGTCTCAAGTGCGTGTGTCAGGTTAACGTGTGTCTCAGGTGCGCGTGTGTCCCATGTGTGCGTCTCAGGTGCATGTG